>NC_049983.1:20178552-20182256 GCF_000003815.2 Branchiostoma floridae | reverse complement strand
AGAACGTATATGTCAAGAACCAATCAAACTTCCCATCACGCCTTCAAGGTCAATCACTTAACCTTTTGATGTTCGAATCAGTCCTTTTTGTGATAGTTTTTTTCACAACCATGAAAGTAGTTTTTGTAGACGCAAATCATACAAATACCCAGGGTTATATCAGGACTAATTCTTTTACTTCAACACATCAGAAGGACCTACAACAGCTAAGCGAGCATCACAGAAAAAAGTACACTAAATTGCCAATTACAAGTGCTTTACTCCAGGATGTTCCATGTCCGAAATTGTGATAACACGGCAAAAGTACTACACAACCACGGCTACGCAATACGTCTCTTCCTAAGCTATGAAGCTATAAAAAATGCCAACCTGGTAGAATGACAATTATAAGCAATGCCCACAACACACCAAATTACATAATTTCATATGTAGAAAGGCCAGACAATCACATGGTCCAACTTCACCGATACGTTAATTTTAATATCTAAGAGTCTTTAGACAAAACCCCGTCTGCTTAAAAATAAAACCCCGTCTGCTTAAAGATCAGTGTACCTTGTTCACTGTATGCGCTGCCCACTGCTTCAGATTTCAACAGCACCGGGCATCTTCACCGAGTTTGACGAGGCTACGAAGAGCACATCTAGACGGTTCGGGCTTGGTGCGTTTTGTGGATTCTCTGCCGCTCTTCGACTGACTGCCCATTTAGCCGGCTGGTTGGCCCGATTGTCCGTACTCAGTCCAGGAGCGTCCATCGCTGCCGCATCTCCAACAATCTGAATGTTCACCACTTGATTCGATGACCATCCCAACTTTTCACGCACCGCGCTGGCGAGTCGTCGCGCCCTGTGAAGCACAGCTTCCCGAATCTTCTTGATCCTGAATGCGTAGATGACTGGGTTGATCACCGAGTTGCAGAGCGCGATCAACAACCCCCAGTATGGCCTTGCCTCGATTTCACAGTCTTCTCTTGCATGGCAGACAAACTGTCGTATAGCACCGATGCAAATCGGCAACCAGAACACGACGAACACCACTGCAATGATGACAACCGTTACCTGCATCTTCCAGCACTTCTGGAGTTGCTGGTATTGTCTTGCCGCGATGCGTTGCTCCCTGCGGCGCGCGGCGGGCAGGTTGTCCTGTGGGTTCTCGGGGGGGTTGGTTCTGGAGAAGCGTCGCTTCAGTTCGATGAAAATTCTGATGTTGACGAAGACCACTATCACTATGGCCATCAACAAGATGATGTTGATGAGAATCACGTAGCCCACGGATACGGTCGTTACGCAGTTCACTGTGCTCATACTGATGCAGTTCCAGCCCATGAGAGGAGACAGGCACACAAGCGCACAGGCCGGCCACGCGATCGCCAAGCTCACGGCAACGTGACGCCCAGACATGCGAGTCTGGTAGAATATCGGGTGGAGGATGGCCAGATAACGGTCCATGGACAGCAAGGCCACACCAACTGCTGATAAAACCAACACTAGAAAGAAAGCGCACAATAAACCCAGCATTGTGAATGGTCGCGGCAGTTCCGACTGGTAAATTGCACAGAAGAAGAACGAGAAGAAACCAGCCACGCAGTCCGCCGTGGCTAGGTTTGCCACGAACAGATACATGGGCTTGGACAGGTGATGGTTTTTCAGCACCCCGGACAGAACAGCGCCGTTCATGAGGAGAGCGACTGTTCCGACAACGGCGGAGGCGATGCCGACTTCCCTGTTCTCGTCCAGATACGGAGTGGGGAGATGAGAGCAGGCAGCTACTGCCAGGTCGTATTCCATTTTCTTTTCCATATGCCAGCGGAAACACGGCCAGAAAGTACGGTACACTGTGGAATTTTCTCCGGTGAAGTTCCCCATGATGTCGTTCATTTTGAGATTTTTTTTTCCAGAAGACAAGTATCTTGGACCTCGTTAGAAACTCCAGTTGATGGGGTTTGCACCTTTTCCGCAGATAATAAGACAGCTACCTCTGACAATTGCCGACTGCACCTATCAACTGCTTGACAGTCTATCTGCCGCACCTACGCGGGACAGAAATTTCAATCGCTCGCTACAGTAGGTCTGTGTTGCCATAGTTTCACCCCCTACCGCTAGGATTGTCATGGCAACTGTTGCTTACTTGAAGATACACGCATGCTTTTGTAATTAGAATGTCAGGATATGCGGAGAATGCTGTGGTGCTGGACAATAGCATGATCCAAACTAATTTACTGGTGAAATACCCGCTGTCATTTTAATCACAACTTACCGTACGGTTTTCCTGTCTATAGAAAAGTGATGGAAAGCAGAAGACGCAGATAATGCCCAAATATGTAGACGCATTGGGAGCCCGTTCTCTTTAAGCCAGCGTACAAATCAGTACTACTAGTTCTTGTCATGCGACAAGATTGTAAAACTTGCTTAGGTAAAACATGAAAAAGCACTACTCCGTTAGTAAGTGCCAAGATATTCTCTTATGCTGGAATTATATAAAATCTATAACGATGATTTGTGCACGACGACATGATGTAAATTAAAATGTTTTTTTAACCTTGTAACCTATTGATTGTGTACTCATTGTAGTTTCTCCCAAGATAACAATATGATAGTTAGGTACCCTTGACTGTTCATGTATTGTATGTATGTTTCGGCCAGACCAATAAATGAATAAACAAAGGACAGGACGTAACGTTATCCGCCATCCGAGGCTACCCAATACTGTCCGATTTGCTTATAACCTTAGTCTCCTTGAAATTGATGGGGTTTGCACTGAGCTTTTCAGCAGGTAAAGAGATAGCTACCTTTGAAATTTGTCGGCTGCACCTACCAACTGCTTGATAGTCTATCGGCCGCACCTACTTGGGACAGAAAATTCGTTCGTTCGCTACAGTACGTCAGTGTTGTCACAGTTTCATCACCCCCCCCCCTGGGTAACGGCCGCATGTAGCCAGTCACAAGTATGCAAATGAGACAACACACATGCTAGACACAAAGGATAGGCAATTAAGGCATGCACAGTCAAAGGCAGACAAGACCTCCCGTAATGATTACAGATGTTCCATGCACATCAATCCCCACCCATCCCTACCAATCCCCGCCATCCCTACCAATCCCCACCCATCCCTACCAATCCCCACCCATCCCTACCAATCCCCACCCATCCCTACCAATCCCCACCCATCCCTACCAATCCCCACCCATCCCTACCAATCCCTACCCATCCCTATCAATCCATACCCATCCCCAGTGACCAATCCCCAACCATCCCTACCAATCCCTACCCATCCATACTCATCTATACCAATCCATACTCATCCCCACCAATCCCTACCAATCCATACTCATCCCTACCAATCCCCACCCATCCCTACCAATCCCAACCAATCCCTACCGATCCATACCCTGGGATCCCTACCAATCCATACTATGATCCATACCAATCCATACTCATACCCACCAACCCTCACTCATCCCCACCAATCCACACTCATCCCTACCAATCCATACTCATCCCCACCAATCCTCACTCATCCCTACCAATCCACACTCATCCCTACCAATCCATACCCATCCCTAGTGACCAACCCCCAACCATCCCTACCAATCCCTACCCATCCATACTCATCTATACCAATCCATACTCATCCCCACCAATCCCTACCAATCCATACTCATCCCTACAATCCCCACCCATCCCTACCAATCCCAACCAATCCCTAC
>NC_049983.1:20172584-20175821 GCF_000003815.2 Branchiostoma floridae | reverse complement strand
ATGTTCATCTGTATAGAGGCATTGCTTTAGCTGCCTTCTGCCTAGCGAGATCCTGTCTGCCTGTGACTGTGCCTAATGCTTGTCTTTTGTGTCTAGCATACATGTGACTGCTGTCTCATTTGCATACTTGTGACTGGCTACATGCGGCCGTTACCCCCCTGCCGCTAGCACTGCTATGGCAACCATGACGTACTTCCAGATATATGCATGCTTTTAATATTAAAATGGCAGGCTATACAAAGAACATATATGTCAAGAACCCCACCCCCCCACAAACACACACACACACACCCTACAGCTAGCACTGCCATGACAACCATCGCGTACATGCATGCTTTTGTTATCAAAATGTCAGGCTACACGAAGAACGTATATGTCAAGAACCAATCAAACTTTCCATCTCGCCTAAGTGTCAATCACTTCAGACCTTTTTGATGTTCGAATCCGTCCTTTTCTGATGGTTTTTTCTTCGGTGAAGTTCCCCATGGTGCCGTTCATCTCGAGATGTTTTACCGAGGAAAAGTATACCTCTGACAATTTGTCGGCTGCTACCAACAGCTTGACAGCAACTGTCTATCGGCCGCACTTCCGCGGGACAGAAAATTTAATTGGCCTAATGAGGGCTGACTTAAGACCGGATGGACTCGACTTAAGCAAGTAAGCAACCAATGAGGACTGATAAAGCTATATATATAATCATGCCTTCAGGGTCAATTGCTTCAGACCCGTTGGATGTTTGAATTGGTCCTTTTGTGATAGTTTTCCGCGATTCATGTAGGTAATACGGGAGTAGTTTTTGTACACACTAATCATACAAATACCTAGGGCTACACCAGGACCAATTCTTTTCAAGACATCAATCGAGTACGTACGATGAAAAGGACCAGAAAATTCTGTGCGTCAATGTTACCACAGTTTCACCCCCTTAACGCTAGCACTGCCATGGCAACCATCGGCTACTCAATGATGCGTGAATATGCTTGTGTACATGTCACATGTTATTGAAATGTCAGGCTGCACGGAGAATGTTGTTCAACAATAGCATGATCCAAACTAAATCAATATTGAAATACATTATTGCCATTTTAATCACAACATACCGTAAGCTTTCCCTGTCCATAGAAAAGTGGTTAAAAGCAGAAGACATAGATAATGTCCCAACATGTAGGACGCATTTGGCCATTTAGCATGTCTCTATACTGACAGAGCAGATGTCTTATTAGCGTTCAAGCATTAATTTTTAATTGGAACGAAATACGCAGCGTCGATTGTCATATGAATCATACCACTTGCTTATAACGAACTTAAGAAGTTTTCTCTCTTCAATAAAAACACATTTTGACCTATTTGACTAGGGATGTACTTAAGTGATTCACTATATAAATTAAATAAAGTGGACGACATACATTGGGTAGTGCACGAGACATAGTGCACGTAGATAAAATAGCGTTTCAGTAGATAAATATATTTTTGATAAGGCCACACTGACTTCATTCCATGTTTGACATCCGCGCGCATTAGTTGTCATTCGTTTTCAAGAAAAAAAGTTTGCGAACATACTATGAATCGTACAACGATTCGAAGCTGCAATACAAAGGTTAGAAAATAAATGCCGTAAATGGTATCCATATTGAAGCGGATTTTTTCCCGCAGAATGGTTGGAATGTGGTGAAAATATTAGCATGGTCGATTTGTAAGGTTTGCGTTGTTCCCGCTATAAAGTTGAGGTCTAGATCAAATTTTCTTGCCCACTATAGTACTACAGAGCTGGTCTAAGCCTAGAGTAAGTCAAATTTCTAAGTATTAGTTCTTTTTGTTAAAAGTTACTAGTTCAGTCTTGCTGACAACATATCATAATGAGAACAACTTTTCCCCGCCCTTTTTTGCGGCACGCCCTCACATTCGCAGGTTTTGAGGTGACTTGGACGATCAACTAGTGTACTAGTTTAGTAGTTACTGACATGATCAGTGAAAATAGATACGTCAAAATGGACCAGCAACATAAACGTGAAAAATAAGGATTTCTACAATGAAACCAACAATGGCAATCCTTAGTGTAAGAGTTAGACAGAACAGCCTTTTTAAATAGTGATATCTACAGATGAATCTACGTCTTGCTACAGCAAGCACAAGGTGCAGTACCATAGTCTATCACATAGCAGCGCTGTTGATTGTTTCAGCAAAGCGGACTAAACCATCACTACAAGGGGTAACGCTATTATATCTCAAAATTTTATCCTCAGTGCTAGGAAAATAGAAATAAAAAGGTTAAGTTGATACTATAACAGTATAGATTATATTGTGGCACTTATTTATTCCAATTATTACGTTGTACAAATTTGATTGATATTTAAAAAAAATACCCTCCCCTAGATAATTGAGACATTCTAAGGGTGAAAGGTCACTACGGTAGGAAAGTGTGGAAGATGGCGGTAACTCAAATTTCTGAAATGTTTGGGTAACTTTGTACCACGTTCTTTCTATCTAAATCTTAGTCAAACGGTATAGGGACGTTCTACACACCATGGACGTTCTTGAAGACTGTCTAGATGAAGTTGCGCTTGAAGGGCTTGATGGTATGTGCTTACATTTATAAGTTACGTTACACTTGATATGATGAAAATAAATATTTTATGAACCAAGGCTGGTGTTTGTCTATAAATTATAGGGTTTAAATCCTACAAAATACGCAAGTCTTGTTTGAAGCAAGTGAAGGCGGTCCATGACTTTCAGGGATAAAGTTTTTCTCAGTCAGGGATAAAGTTTTTCTCTGAAATCCAAGCAAATCCATCCAAAGAGTCTTGAGTTAAAACTTAAACAGGTTTCCAAGAAATTGCTTTTGCTCGTGAAAAAGGAAAGCAAAAACACCTGAGCCCACACTGCAAACAGCAAAATTACTTCACGAAGTTTTGAGTCATGCAGTCTCTTGTTTGTATTCAGTCAGTTTGTATTCTTTATGCTGTAACGTTATATGCTATATTTGGGTTTACCCATACTGTCAGTCTAAGGGGGTCAGCCTTTTTACCGGAAAACAGAGGAAAACACAGTTAAACACCGGAAAACACATGAAGGAGTGTATAATCTACTGAAATACGTATGTTTTGATGAGTAAACATGACAGGTCGCTTTGTTTTGCCACAGAATAATCTACATATGGCCCTGGAATGGAGAAATCCTCAGAAAATGCATGAGACGGCCGGCCGGAACCGCCGCCGCCACTTCGGGGGCATGTTTGTT
>NC_049983.1:20167341-20172484 GCF_000003815.2 Branchiostoma floridae | reverse complement strand
GGCCCATATGTAGATTATTCTGTGGCAAAACAAAGCGACCTGTCATGTTTATTCATCAAAACATACTGTATTTCAGTAGATTATACACTCCTTCATGTGTTTTCCGGTGTTTAACTGTGTTTTCCTCTGTTTTCCGGTAAAAAGGCTGACCGAGTCTAAGGCGAGTGTCTTATTATTTTTACAGGTATCACCATCCCTGCCTTGTGGTTACGGCTGGAAAAAAGAAAGCCAAGTATGCGCATGAGTTTGGACGACTTCACCAAGCCCTTTATTTGGGAATGTCTGGCCACAAGTGCAGAGATTCAGTTTTATGAACTCCCAGAGCCACGCCCACCTCTCGTTATCAACGACCAGGTTTTGAGGGATGAGGAGACGGGGTATTACATCAGAACTGAGGTTTGTGAAGAGATTTCCACCTAGTATTTAGCTTAAGCACTGCAACTTTCTTCTTTCTGTTGAGGCAACATCTTTGTGAAGATTCTGTAGCCTTTAAGGTTCCATCTGTATTAAAGGTTTGATCCACTCATACAAGGTAGTAACATTACCCCATTCTTTTGATAAGTGTTACGGATTCTTTCTTAACATGCTTTTGGTGCGACTGTCCTCAAACTCCAGACCCTATCTGAGGGACGTACCTAGCCCAAGCTGGGGACTTATTCTCACTTGAGTGAAGGGAAATTTTCTCCCAAGGGCACATCATGATCAGGACTTGCTAGGGGTTTGAACATGTAGATTCTGGGTCAAACACTAACTATTACACCACACGATGCCACAGCATTGTCATGTTTACAACTTAACGTACATACAATACAGGGTAAACAATGTCATCATCATTCTGTAATTCAGTAGTTCATTGTATTGTTCTGGAGTGATTGTTTTGTTTGTCAGATTAAAGGCCTCTTGTTTGCAATTTTTAGGAGTCAGGAACTTCAGACATTTACCCCATTGCCATGGTAACAGAGTCCACTCTTGGAGAAAGGGGTTCCTGTGCAACCTACAAGGAACGAAGGGACATAACAGGGGAGATTCGAGCCGAAGATGGGGAACTACAATGTACACTAGCTGATGCAGTGGAAAGGTACATACATGTACAATCATCTTCACAACATCTTGTTTTTTCTTACAATCAATCTTAAATACATTTCTTTAAATCCTCTTCCAGCTGATCTTCACTCTTCGTTCGTTCGTTCGTTCGTTCGTCCCATAGCCTTTTAATCAGACGTAGGCTGATCAATTAGCCGTAGGGGCAGCACAACAACATGTTATGCTGTATCAATAGGCATTTTAGTCCCCTGGCGGCGCCTATCTCCTCTCCGGGCCTAATCTAGTATTGTAATCCTAATTTAGTATTGATTATCTTCACTCTAATCAATACTAAATTAGGGTCATGTAACAAATTACAAAAACAGATCCAGAGCAAATTTCATTCAGAGGGTTAAAAGTTGATGTCTCAGTACTAAGTTGACTGGTATAACAGTTATATATCAGTGAAGGATGGATATCCAGGTAAAGAGATACCCATTAGAAAAGTTACTCTGGTGACTGGAGCAGTTTCGCAAACATTTAGATGTTTTGGACAGCATCTGTGGCCTTGTGTTTGTGATGAAACCACAGACAATTGACTGTATATTGTAAAGGCTAATCACCTGAAAATACAACTCCCATTGTTAACGGTATGTCATACTCCTATAGGTGGAACAGTAAGTTGGTGATGGTGGCGTCCCAGCCCCTCCGTCAGCAGGCGCTGTTTCACGCAGACGTCCTCCCCGATGCGGAGCTGACAGATATCCAGTACTGTATCCTGGAGCGGCTGGGCAGGGCCAGACAGAAGGGTGAGGTGCAGCAGGACATCAAGGTGGCGTTTGATGCCAACTCCAAGTACCTGTTCCACGTCAGGAAGGCTCTACTGAAGTATGACCTCATCACCAGACAGGTTTGTTATCAAATACTAAGCTTAGTTGATAGGTTGCCAATTGCGAGTTCTTTCAGGTTTTTGTTGCTTGCTTTAGCTTTTATTTGTTGCTTGTGCTATCGATTATTTGATTGCTTTTCAATGGCTGTTTGGTTGGTTAGTTGGCATGCAACTGATTGCTTGCTCTCTTTAGTTGCTGGTATCCTTGGTAGATTTCTTGTATCTTTGGTTGCCTGTTTGGTTGGTTGGTTGGTTGATAAGTTGGTTGATAAGTTGGTTAGTTGGTTGCTTGGTTGGTTGATAAGTTGGTTGCTTACTTTGTGGGTTGCTTAGTTGGTTGCTTCAAATTTGTTAGTTGGCAATTGGTCTGTTTGCTTGGTTGCTTGCAAGTGGTTGCTTGGTAACTTGGTTGCAAATCTGATTGGTCTACCGTACATGTTACTGTACTTTTATTCTATTATTCAGGCTGTCAGTCATTTGGTCTGCAGTTTAGTCTAAGTCAAATTCCACTTGAAAGCCCATGGATACCATGTTATCAGTACGTTACATTAATAAAAGATAAGTGAATATCTGACATTTTTTGTTTTCCCAGAACTTTGCATACACCACAACAGAAAACCCTCGGCTGAAGAACTCGGTGTTACTTCTGCTGAAACGCTTCCACACGGTACGCAAGTCCAAAAACATGGTCCTGATGGACTCGCTCATGGGCGTCTTACAGAACAAGCCAGACAAGATGGCCGTCGCTAATGATGTCAAGGATGAGATGGTGAGTTTTTGGCAATGCCACAGGGGTGGAGCCTGATGTTTGATGTTCCTTTTTATATGATGTGTCCTTGTGGTATGGTGCACTCTGCTGCTTTGACACATCTGGTTGCAATTCCGTGGAGCGAGCGACCTCGGTCATGCACAGGGCTGGGCTAGACTGGAAAAGTGTCACGCTGGAAAAGTGTATTGAATGGGGACAATGCCAGTGGCCCCATGTATAAGGGAGCTTAGATGTTAGCCTAATTAAGCGTCAAACCTATGCACAGAAAAGAACCCAACACACTTATCAATAATAGTGATCTGGTCTGCTTGGCTGAAAAGACTAGCCATAGGAAAGCTGCAATACAGTATATACTAGCTAGCAACAAAATGTCATGCTTCATACTCAGCCAGATTTTGTCCATTTTACCTTTTTTATGTTGCTATTTGCTTAGTACTAGGAGTCTGGTTGAATTACATTCCCATAAACATACGCTTGGTTGCCATAATTGTGTTTATCATTCGCATTATCTTATCCATTTCCCTTGCAGGAGTTGCCTTCCAACACCTTTAAGAAGATTTACCAAGCCTTGGAGCTCCAGGGTAAGATCAAGGGAATCTTCGTGCCTACCAAAGAGATCTACCCAGATCCCGACCATCCCAAGCTGCTGAACAACAAAAGAATCAGAAAGGTCATCCTTTGTCTTAAACTCATCAGGACAGGGGATGAAGATGAGGAAGAGGATGAGGAAGACAATGGTGGTGAGTTCAGTTTAATTAGTGCATTTGTCTTGAGTCAGTTTCTTGGTTATAATTCTCTGTGTATTGTCTTAAAGTTCATTTATTTGTCAGTGAGTGTTTTCTCCAAAGTTGGTAAAAAGACCAGTCCTCTACAGTGTAAAAGTACCAAGAAAAGCTGTTAGGGGCCCCAAATCTAACCACTTCTTTGATATGGCAAGTCCCATCCACCTACCAAATTTCATAACAGTCCATTCATAGCTACACGAGTTAAGCTGTTGGATCACAAACAAATCCACAAATACGTTTATAAAAGTTACAAAAACATTGCCTTATTGGTAAAGGTTGTAAAATGAAGGTAACACTAGTATTAAAGAAACTTTAGAATATTGCATGAACTATTCAATAATTCTTGCATTATCATTATATCGCTTGTCAAATACTCATGACTAAATTGCCATTTCTTTTGAATTTTCATGTTTTTATTGTGTACTTTGTGTGTATTAGGTAACTTTTTACTAGTACCTCTTGTTCCCCTAGACCAAGAGCAGACCCCGTACCCCGTCGTGTTTGAGCGGCCATTCCTTAACCAGGCATATGACTTCATGTACAGCAGGGGACCCCTTGGGATCACTCAAAATGTGAGATATTGTTAATACCTCTCTAAACATTTAGTTCATAATATATTTTGTTGAGGGTCGAATATTATATCAGAGTTTTGAGAAACTGAAACAGTTTTGTATAGTGGTACTGAACTAAAAGGTTACATGAAATTTTTCCTTAATAATTGTAACGTTACATGTAACTAGTAGAAATCAGTATGCAGCTGATCTAAAGAAGTAGCAGATTTATCCTGTGTCTTTTGTCTGAACTGTTGAACTACAGTGTTTCAATCCTGAATTTACTCATGAAGATGTGTGATTGGGCTGTGATATTTTCTTAAGTTAACCTTTTGTTACATGTACGTGTGTTTCACAGTACTAGACTAGTAGTTATAACTTGTCTTCTAGAAAAAAAAACACACACACACACAGGTGCAAGAAAATCTGTGAATCTCCAACTGTTTGTGCTAAATATTTCCCAGGACATGCGGCTGGCCATGAGAATGGGGAGGTATGAAGCCCGAGCGCTGTGTCGCAGCATGAGATGGTCCGGGCTGGCAGTGGAGATTATGGAAGACAAGGGCAAGGTCAGGACTACAAGGTCAGTTACATTCTATCACCTGACCATGACAGTGTGTCTGCCAGCTTAGAAAGTACCGTACATTTTTCAACATTTGCAGTTTAGATATTCACTGTAAATGTAGCTGTTAAGATGTTCACTATAAAGTGAATAATCTATTAAATGGGGATTGAGGGGCATATTATATTCTTAACTTTCAATTTGCTTTTTTTTTTGTGCACAGATATGTAGCCAAGAGCCTAATGGATCAGAACCAACTCAAACAACAATTAGAGGAGGAACAGTTGAAGAATGACCGACTCATGCAGAGAGACAGCAAACAAGAGGACAAAACAGGTAGCACTGAATGAGATGTTTTGTCTACTTATGTCTACTTATTTTGCAATCATCAACAGAAGTCTATTGTCATGTTTTTGACATGTAAGGAATCCTAGAATAAACGAAGATAACTTTTACTAAAATTGACAGGTTTATGATGGTTACAACAAGTTTTGTTTCATCTATTCACTTTGCTAATGATATTTTAGGCAATCCTTAATATTCATATCCATGTACTTTGTCTCT
>NC_049983.1:20124773-20166008 GCF_000003815.2 Branchiostoma floridae | reverse complement strand
GAATGGAATGATGGAATGGATTGGATGGATGGATGGATGGATGGATGGATGGATGGATGGATGGATGGATGGATGGATGGATGGATGGATGGATGGATGGATGGATGGATGGACGGACGGATGGATGGACGGACGGATGGATGGACGGATGGATGGATGGACGGATGGATGGATGAAATGACGGATGGATGGATGGATGGATGGATGGATGGATGGATGGATGGATGGATGGATGGATGGATGAAAGGACAGATGGATGCATGGATGGATAGATGGATGGATGGATGGATGGATGGATGGATGGATGGATGGATGGATGGATGGATGGATGGATGAAAGAACGGACGGACGGATGGATGCATGGATGAATAAATGGATAGATGGATGGATGGATGGATGGATGGATGGATAAATCAATGGTTGGACAGGTTGAGTACTATTTGAATGATCTATTAATCATGAAATCTCTTCAATCTTGTAAAATACATTACATTTTTAGTCATTAGTGATGAATACTTCAAATGCTGACATTGCCAGTATTTCCTTTTAGGCCATCCGAGCTAATGAGGAAAAGGAAGGGTTTTGTGGCCTGCTGGACAAGAAAAGTGTCTTAAGGTAAATTTTGGTTTAAAGATGTTCCTGCCATGAGTTGTTAACTGTCATTTCTCACAAAGACATACACGTGTTGAAACATGAATATGTGGCTATTTTCAGGAAAGTTTTAAGAATGTTGTTAAGTATACACACCTTACACAGTGAGATTAAGTGCCTGATAACAAGGCTGTCATATCTTTCTTTCTGCAGACTTCTTCAAGACATGATCACCCAGGGACAAGTAAAGGTTATCAAGACGATTATTGTCCAGGATGGCATTGAAAAACCGGTATGTATAGCTGCAAGCTAATTTTCTCAAAATATTTTGGACATACGTTTTTGTACAGTGGATCAGTGAAAAAACAAAACAGATACATGAAGTATAAATAAAATTTATGTACATGCATCGGATCATTGGGCCTCGTTGTATATTGTACGTGTAGAGGTTTTGAGAAACCAGGAGAGAAAATGACAATGTACAGTTAAATTGAACATTGCAGTACTTGTTTCCTTGGCTAGGTGGTGTTCTATGTGGAACCCAACATTTCCCCTACTGATGGGATGGTTAAGAGTGCCATTGAGCAGATCAAGTTCAAGATGGTCAAATCAAAGGAACCCGAGAAAAAGGTCAGTAAGATTCATGTTTACATTTTCATGTTGTCAGTATCAACTAGCAACCTATTGTAACATCGGTACAATGTTCGCAATGTTAAGTAGATTGGACTCATTCAAAAGTGAGAATGAGTCCAATCTACTTTTAGTACAACATTTGCTTCCCTTTGCTATACCTGTAACAGTCCTTGATATTGCAAGTTTGAAACATACACACTGAGCTAGATAAGAGCCAACATCATCATCGGACATATTAGATGTCATGTGGAAGTATGGCCTTTTTCAGTAAGGACATTGATTGACATGTTTTCTGTTGAAACAGGAGAAGGAGAACGAGCCAAAGCACACCATAAATCTCGAGGCAGACCTGCAGAAGAGTGAAGAAAATATATCATATAAACCCATCAGAGTAAGAGATTTCTTGTTCTTACATGTTGTCGATATATTCGCATGATGAGATTCCTTAAAAGTAGACATTAAGAAAACTACCTTAAAGAAAACAAAAAATTCAATATGTTTCACAGATTAACATATTAAGTTGTCCAAACTCCTTGGCCTTGCAGAATATGAACAAAGACATGTGTTTGCCACAAGATCCTGCCAGGAAGCAAATACTACAGCAGACCTCAAAATAGCACTCTTACTGCTTCATTTTCAACAATCATTGTCATCTGAAATGCAATCTAACCAAACTGTTTAAGGGTTATAGTTTTGTTGAATTTTGTTAGAAAGCAGAATGGAAGATTACCGCAGAGCAGATCTATATTTTGGAATGAACTGCACTGATACCATCACAACTCAAAACAAATGTATGATAGACAGTGCTTTAAAATTCAAAATTTGGAGAGTAAAAATCATCATTTCAAAATTTGGAGAGTTCAAATCCTACATTTCCTGGCATATTTTGTTCCTGTATTACGTATACATTGTATCTCTATACGAATATCTGACAGTGTGTACATCGATTTTGTATTTGTGTCTCTCCTACAGAAAGTTGTTGGTGTCTACAACTTCCAGCCCAAATTTGCTCGCCTAAAGTTGGCTCACCAGTTCCTGTGGTACTTAGTGTATGTGCACAGGAGTCCCCTTCCATCAGATTCTAGTGCTGCAGTTACACAGTCCCAGGATAAAACAACAACAACAACATTTGAACAGGCTCACAACCCTGTAACTGGAGAGGTAGTTAGTAAGGAGGCAGATGTAATGAGAGTGTCACGAGAAGACTCGACTGATGACCAAGAAAATGTGGCACCAAAAGAATCAAGTAAAGATCATTCAAAAGATGGTAATCCAACCAGTCAATCAGGTATGCCATATGATGTCCATATGCTAATTAGCAATTTTGACATTTTTACTATTATATAATAATGGTATATAGACTTAATCAGCTTATTACAATGTACAGTCACATATCACAAAATTTTCTGTACATACACAGCATCTTTCACATTGTTATCAAACCTTTTCTGTACTGTATTGGATAATCTCTGAATTTGAAAATCACTAAGAGAATTGAGCGGACTTTTTACCTGAAAATCAAATTAGAGTTGGCTCGGAGACCTGCCTACATTGGCTTATCTGTAAAAAATGTGCAATGATTGAGAGAGCTGTATGTCTGCCCTTTTGCATAATACACCAGCTGAAGATAAAGTATATGTGATTGTTATTCTGCCTTGTTGTCTTTTTAAAAAAAAAATGCTGCCTAACTCTTGATTCAACATTAGACATACAATGTACAATGTAGATGCAAAGTAGTCAAGGGCATAACACTGAAGTTCCTTCATCTAGGTCTCATTGCTTTTTCTTTCTCCACAGATCTCACAGCTAGCATGAACTCAGTACAAAACCAAGTGTACATAGATGAGTTGTCGTGGAGGAGGTTCATCCCTCCCATCCCTGTACATGGGAACTATGGCCCTGGCTGGTTCCTGGTCAGTGATGTCCTGTGTGCCATCCCACTCAACCTGTTCTGTCAGATTATCAAGGTCATCTGTGAGGTAAGGAAAACATGAGTTTGTCTGGGAATCTTGGTACTGCCTTTAGCTCATTTTACATTATTTCTCATTGACATTAAAATCCTGTCTAAAGTGGCCACCGTTCTAGTTCTACTGTGACCATTTGGTGTAAGAGTACTGAGAAATCAGTTTTGCTGTTACAGTATCTAAAAGTAGAACTCATAGTTACGATCGGAAGTACATTTTACTAAGGGCTCACTAGATGGCTTTTATCAATACAGTTACTGTAGAAGCTGGACATGCAAAGGTTGGGTTCAATAGGTCATTCAGTGTAATGGTAATTTTCAGCCACTACTCAGTGCCTGCAAAACTGAATGTGACATGTGGTATGTTTTCTAAGGTGGATTCTATAGGGGACTACTTGAATGACCCAGAGAAGCAGCACACACTTGTAAGACACCTTCCAAATAGGATGAGGCACCAGCTACTATACAAGAGGTAGGCACTTTGCATTGCCTTGTAGATATAAAACAGGACATTATTGTATTGCCAAAATTCTACCAATGACAGTACTACTTACAAGGGCCGTATCCTTAATTTCTGACACCCCTATGTTTCAACACCTTTAGATCTGTTGGGCTAGGTTGGGGATAGGGATAAGGTTAGGGTTAGGGTTAGGGGGTGTTGGGGTATAGGGGTGTCGGAACATATAGGCATACAAGTACTGTACTATTTTTTTAGAGTAGTTAAGTTTGAAAGTTGTGTTTAGTACTAGAAGTTACCGTATGTTGTTTCTTAATACAATTGTTGAGCAAAATGGATCATTATTGGGGGAGGGGTCCAAGGATCTAGCACATGACATTAAAGTGATTATTTGATGCATGTATGAGTAATCACATCGTTTTCCCACCAGGAAATACCTGTACTCATTCCATGAGCTAGTGGAGCGACTTTCTGCTATGGGCCTGGCGAAGATTGGACCTCGTGGACACAAAGAAAAGGATCAGGTAAGAACAATGATGAAACACACTGAGCCTAAAGTTACACCTCACTTCTCTGATAAGTTGTTTGAACTAGTGTTGGGGGACTCTGACTATACTGTCAGTCATATTTTTCCCTCTGACCAATGAGGTTCTTTTCAAGAAGACGGAGCACAGGATTAACAGCCAGCTATGCCCTTTTGTTTCAATCTGCACGATCTCACTGTGATCCACTGTTTACAAGCCTTTACTCAGTACTTTGCAGGGTTTTCCTCAAGCCCTGGCTGACCATAAAGAGGCCATAACTAAGCTGACCCAGACTGATGTGTTTCAGCTTTCCAGAGATTCTCATATTTGCAGCAGGGTTGCACATACATCATCTTTACCTAATCATGTATTTGCTAATATTTGTCTCCTGTAGATATTCATATATCTGAACAAGAATGCCAGTATAGTAGACACCACCACCTCCAGCCCTGGCTACTTCATTGTAAAGAGTGACACAGACTTTGTAACCAGGAGATTCAAGTTTGAGTCAGAGAGGGATGTGGAGTCCTACTGGTGTGCCCTGGAGTATATCTGCCTCAACACACCATTGGGTAAGACTTCTAAACTGTCAAGGGAAAAAGAAGTAGCTCATTTTGCAACAGGACATTTTGGAATGATTAATGATGTAAAAAAAAAGGTAGCTCGTTTGGCAAGATGACATTCTGTGACATTGTAAACTAAACAAAAGTTTATTTGTCAGCTGGGCATTGTGTGACAGAGTTGTAAAAAAAAATAAGCTTATCATTTTTTATCAGTACATTCTTCAGCATCAAAGTGTTTTCATTTTGTTTGATTTTTTGGTAGCTTTCCATAGAATAGTCAGTTTTGTGGGACTTCCAGGATACACATTGCTATCAGATAGATCATACAGTCAGATTCTATTGTAACAAATTTTTGGTGAAAGAGACCTTTAACGTAAAGAGTCCAAAATCAGATCTAATATGAATATACTCCATGATGTCTACTTTTCTTTTTGCCAGGTTCCAATAGGCTGAAAGAACCGTCTGCTCCGCGGGGGCATTCGGGGTTAGAGACGATGAAGTCCCGTGCCAAACTCCTGCAGTTTGCAAACCCAGAAGAAGAAATCGTTGATAACGGTTCGATCCCCGGTGATGGGATGGGTGCAGGGGGGTTGGACTCAGTGTTCTTCAGGTCAGCAACAAATCCAATGTGGTTATAGGAGTTTTCTTTCACCCAACCAGTTAATTGCACCTTAGCTGACATTTTGATGCCTGTCAGACATCTTCTTCAGAGCTTTTAAATGTAGTTCTGCTTCTTACCGCTATATGCAGCCGATGTAAGTGGCGTTTTTGGGGCGAGAACACAATCCCAAACGTGGCTGCAATTGTTCATTGCATACTTGTACCAATTTTACTTTTGTTTGCTCTTATAGTTAGCGAGGCAATATAAGTGAGTTAAAGACATTGAATGTACATTTCGTAATTTACACTGTGTTTTTAAGTTTTTTCATCAATCACTCACAACAAACTGGTTTCAGTATGTAACCACAAACTAAATATGCGACGAATTCTTTATTTTCACTGTGCCAAAAAATGCAGTACATTTGCTTTTTCCTCTAAGACTTGTAGTTGTATACTGTCAGATGCTGTCTATAAAGTTTTAACCATGGTAATTCTTGTCTCTAGTCACTTAAAGAGAAACTGGAAGCTGCCTCCCCTGAGCCAAGGCCCTGAGTACCCAGGCCAGTACGGCAACCCGTCGGCATTCACATCGTCTGCAGGGTACGGCAGTCCCAGAAAACCCAGGAGACTTCCCAAGCAGGTCTACTTCATCAAGATGCCGTTCAAGAGTCCCGAGAGAAGTAAGGATGACACTCATGGAGACACTAAGGCGTGATAGGGGGTTTAAAGATTCACTCTTGACAAGTTTTTTTAGTGATATAATAATTGTTCATTGCAAATAGAGACTTTTTTGTCATGGCACTCCAGAAAGTTTGTAAGGGATGGATAACTTTTTAGACATAAAATTTTAATACAAGTAATGTTGAAATTACGTTGAAAGATGAGAAATTAACATGATTTTTTCATGCTTCTCTTTCTTGTATCAGAGGCCCAGTCATCCAGTGCAGATGCGCATTCACCTAGAAAAGGCAAACAGCAGCTGGTTAAGGTTTGAGTCCTGACCTTCTTTTTTTTACTTATGGTCACCACGTAACACTCAAGGTTATGGGTTACATTGTAACTGTAGCTTTTATACCTTAAAAGTCAAAGTTTCAGAGAAACATTATTATATGTTTTACATTCATTCCAAGATGTTATTAAGTAATTCTCAATATCCTGCAACTATAAATGAGCTGTGTTGTGAAAAATTCAATTTGATGTACACTTTTGATGGTGAATAAGAGCCATTTTGACAATAGTGCAGTGTAACTGTTACAGTAACTGTTATGCTATGACTGTGGTGCTGAATGTTACAGTTAAGGCCTCTCTTTTCTGTTACATTTTAGGTGACAAAAGTCCAAGATTTCACCAAGGACAGAAACAAGAAGGTCAAGGGAGGCAAAGGGCTGAAAAGGAAGAGGGAGAAGAAACCAGAAGGTAATTTTGATCATGATGGTCTTAGAATTGTCTTTAAAAAGATGCCCCATAGTAAATTTGTGTCAAATGCTATTGTTCCAGTGACTAAACTTCTGAATATATAATTTGCCTCTCAGCACCCAAGCCAACTAAAGCTAGGAAGAGAAAAGCTTCTATGTCAGATGGACCACCAAGGAAGAAAGGTGAGAGGATGGAGAAATATACTCCATCAAGTGTTCTGCAGAATATAATTGATTAATTTTGTACAATTAAGGAATATATTTGGAACTATACACACTTTGCAAGTATATATTTGCTTGTATTGTTTTATTCTCCAAGCAAAGGTTAAGCTCTTACTTGCAATTGTATCAGATCAATGTTTTAGGCAGTTTTGTTGGCCTTCCTATTTGTGAGCTTTTCTTTGTGTATAAACTGGCCTATACAAATAAAAAATCGAGAAAAGTTGACAGACAAAATGGAATGGCTTACAAAAATGCCTAAAAAGACGTCTTAAAATTCAAACAAGTCAGGGCCTATTCTCTGTTTGGAGAGTAATATTGTCAGGCTACTGTACTCTTCAATGTAGTACTAGTATTAAACATGAAAGTTGTACAGCTCATTGGTGCTTTGTGACATCAAAATACACATAAGTTCTTGTGACACATTGACCTTCTCCTTGCTACCTAACTAGTGACTAACAAAGAAGGCTACCACTGCAGGGGGAAGGTTAATAAATGTCCTCTTCTCAGGTACATACCAGAGGATCCATGACACCAGAGACAAGGCTGCCCTGAGCAGGATGAAGAAACAGAGAGTGTCCTGGACATCACAGGAGGATACCTTGGTGTGTACAGCCATACAGCCACTTGCATTTATAAAATTTTGGGGAAAATTTGAAATTAAATCCTCACCAAGAAGATTTTTTGGTTGTTAGGTTAACTTTTTTTTATTGTGTGTGGATAATTTGAGAAGTTGTAGATGAATCTTGATAATATTGGCATTGCAAAATAAAAGATATTTGATAATGGGTCCCTTACAGATTTCTATGGTTCTGCATCAAAACTTCCAGTTTTTGTGTTTCATGCCCTGGACGTCGATGTCTCCTATGATTATTTCGGGTGCCAGATTTACATATAATGTGTTTAGTTTGTGACATCTAGAGCTGTTCACATGCAGGCTGCTTAAATGTAGGATATCCTTTATTTCCATGACAGATCCTCCGATGCAGAGTGGCCTCAGCACTGCTGAACAAGAAGGTCCAACAGTCGTTTGTTCCATGGGTGGTGGTGAGAGACCTTCTCCATGAATCCTTCCAGGTAACTCATCTAGCATTAAGCATAGAGGAGTGTTGGAGAAGTGCTGTAGACTTTAAAAAGGCTGTCCACAATAGGCTGTCTCAACAACAAATAAAAGATTGAGAATTCCCTTACGCATTACATAATTTATGAAATAAAGCTAAGGAATAGACTATGGATAGTATTATACATGTACATAATTTCTGTACCCACTATATGTAGAAATTACCATTATGAATGATAGAATTTGAATAGTACCTAGTACATAGTGTACCATTTTGCTAAATCATTTTATGTGTCGGTAAAATGTTTATACAATGTGTTGATGACTTCACCTGTGAATTATCTCACAAATGCATGACTGTACTACAGGCCTCTGAAGACAAGACAACTTTGTCTGTTGCCCGTCGGTCAACCTACATCATGAAGAACTCACAGACGGCCTTGAACTTCAAGATCGGTCTGGCAGAGGTGCATCAAGACAAGGTCAGTGTCACCTCATAGTCTCAGGTCTTGGATATTTTGTGAAAGTTGTGAAAATTTTGAAATACTTTACACTTATAAGCAGCATTCTGTGACTGCAAAGTTGATCATGATAAGGTGGTGTCACACACGAGTTCATGTTGTAGATTTAGTATCAGGTTGGTCTCCTACAGAAGTTTGTGTTGTAGATTGAGTCTCAGAGGTTGGTCTCCCACAGGAGTTCATGTCATGGATCAGCTCTATGAAGGGGGACTACACAGACCCAGCAGTGTGTGCAGAAGAGTACAGGACCGTGGTGGAAAAGCTGCAGGACAAGTTCAGGTCAGCACTGGGGTATTATCGTCAAGCTCAACAATTTACCACAGTAGTCATGATGCAGATTAATGATTAATTTTGTCAATGTTGATATACGTTAGGTAAAGAAAATTGAAGCTCAAAGATCTAGTAATCATTGCTAAAACTAGTAATCATTGCTACAACCAAATCTACATGAATGGTAGGATGCTTATAGTTATAGATCTAGAATGCTCACAATCCCGAAGGAGGGATGTACCAAAATTCAGCACCAAGGACATGGCAAACCAAAATTCCAAATGCAAATAAATTTCTTTAAGTTACTGTATTACATGTACATGGGGGCGCAAGAAAAATTAGGAATGTTATTTAGTGTAGTTTGTAATCTTTCTGTCACTTCTGAGTACACTGGACACATTACTTACATGTAGCTTTCATGTGGCGTAACAGATACACACCCCATTCTCCAACCATTCGCCATGGCCAATCCCAAGCCCCATATCTTGCTATATTTGTTGTATGTTAACAGGGCCATGCCTGGAGCCCTGTATGATGAGTTACCAGACACCATGGAGGAGCTGCTGTCCAAGTATCAGATCATGACAGTGGGCCATCCTCACCACCACCCACAGAGAACCATCGCCAGTATAGAAGACATACACCTACAAGTACTCCGCAACTTTATCTGGGTCAGTTTCTATCATTTCTCTTCTATCGTACTGTTAAAGTATTACAAGTTGACATACTAGAATCAAACAAGGTAACCTTACATAGAGGAGGCAGAAAGTATTTTCGTTTATACAAGTTGACAAAAATAAAATCAGCTTTAGCCACTAATGGAATCTCATTTTTGGCACTAAAGAAGTTTCTGTCTTGAGTATGATTGCACATGTATGTCTCAGAAAAGTTTGGTCTTTTACTTAGCTTTCTTTTAAAGCTAAATAATTGATGCATTTTCATCCAAAGATTGTGCCAATCATTACTTCTATTTTTTCTTTCAAAATGTCAAAAGTGAAGGAAAATGTAGCATTGTTATTGTCATCCTTGCAGAACTGCCTGGGTGCATCAGAAAGTGACAAGACCAAGTTTGCTTTCCTGGCCTACAAACTGTTCAACAAGTACCCCAGCATGTTGTTGGAGAGGGCCTTCCTGTCCATGAAGAAACAGGGCCTGGTCAACCAGAGCAAAGGGGTCAGTATAGTTATACCTGTGGGATACTTTCACCACACCTTCCAGTTTTAAAGATTTTGGTAGAAAATTTTTGCTGAGGGTGACTATTCACATTGTGTTTCTTGTCTGCCATGACAGCTGACACCTAAGTCCAAGGTCCGGGCTGTCCCCATGGCTGCGATAGGATACAAGCTGTCAGCAATGTAAGTAAGATACCCATGGTGTCGGTGATATTGACTCGTAATACTTATGATTATGTCGTCAGAATTTACATCAAAGATTACTATATCAGAATTGATATAGTTTAAGGTGAATGACAATAGATACACGTCAAGAATAATAATGTTCTAGCTTAATAACTCTGGCTGTTGTTGCATAACAGATTTTTATATTTTTTGCTGAAAACTTTGGAATAATCAGGTACAAATATGATTATCAGCCCTTAGCACTTAGACCTAGATCTCCAGATAATACGCTGTAATGTGTAATCATATTTCAATTCAAACTAAGGTGAAATACATATGTATTTCTTGTACAGAATTTTATTGACCTGTTGTCAATTGACTTACCTACACATGTATTCCCTCCCGTCAGAGCTGAGCGCCACTTCCAGCCAGGCATGCCCACCAGTGTGTTCCCCCAGGCCCAGGAGTTCCTGACCAGACTGAGGCAGGACAGAGCCCTGGGGGCCGAGGGGCAGGGGGTGGAGTACCCCAGCGAGGGGGCAGGGGGACATACGGCCTGCGTTTTCACACTCATGGCTACAAATCAGGTACAGAAGAAAATCACTCAATATTTTATCTGCTATTTCCGCACATGAAGTAAAGCGCTCAGAAAGAAGCTTTCCATCATTTCTTTGAACCGAGATGCGGGCTGTTACTGACTCCTAGGCACGTATTACCTGTTGCTGATGTCACACTTCCGATTTCAGATTTTCACATGACTTCAGCTTTGGGTTATTCCAACTTGAGAATTAAAAGACTGATCTAAAGCTTGGAAGTATAAGCACTTTACTTTATGGATGAAAATATTGTACAGTGTCTCTATTAGAAACTTCTTTTTCTAAAAATGTTCAAACCTTTTTGTTGAAAACGACCTCCAGTCACAGTTTTTTTCTTGCTTGTAGCTGTCGTACACAGTGGACATCCCAAAGAACATTGTTGTGGTCGACAGCTCAATGGAGACCCCTGTGGAGGCAGCCAAGAAGGCTGGCAGGAAGGAAGGGTCAGATTCAGAGGGAGACACAGAAAACCTAGGCACAGGTGGGGTTTCCTTTTCATATTTCAACTTTGGTCAAATGACTGTTGCTTTAGTGCACAGGCATAATTCAACATAAGTTAACAACCATATATAAGAACTCAAAAGGTAAATATGTCCTCTAGCGCACGGACTAGATATTGGCTTTTCAATTTACTATGGTTTCAGCCCAATATGTGTAGAATTGCAATATGGAGATAAAGCCTCAAAGTAACTTCCAAATGTAAGTCACAATTAACAATCTCATATAGTACATGTACTTGTATTCGCATATCTGATCTTTTGATCTTTTAATCCAATGAACCAATAAGGAATCTCTTTTATACTAGTATGTTATTTTCTACAGGTCCATCCAAGCCACCCACCACTCCAGGTTTCCCACCACCTCCTCAGGTATCACGCACCAAGGTCCTGGCGGCTCGAAGCGGTGGCGCTGCGCCGGGCGTTCTCAGTCTGAGAAACCTGGAACCCACGGACAACATCGTTATCAACTCCTGTATCGTCACCCTGAAGCTGCCACGCAGGCTGTTCGACAGTGAGGAGCAGTCACCAAGCCATGAGGATCAGCTCCAGATCAGCAACCCGCCCAAGTTCCTGCTGACTGAGAGTGGAGAGGACCCTGCCAACATCGCCCTCCCCTGGCCACAGTTTGCCTCCATCTGTAGACAGGAGTTCCAGTACTCAGATCCTGACATACAGAGAGTCAAGGATATATATGACTACATCGAGGTTGGAGAGGGATTGGGGGTCAATCTCAAAGACCTGCAGGTACAGATTTATTATTTCTTTGTTTTGGGTTTTCATTTTGGAACAAGTCATTTTCTTGTCGGCATATGTACATGTAATTGTGTGCATAAGATTATCCATTCTGTAAAAAGGTGAAATGGGCTTTTTTTCCCACAATGATCAGTGTGTTAAGAAAATGACATTCTTGAATCATTTCTTTGTCCAGTGTTAAAATAATTACATGATCTGGACAATGGTTGATGTCTTTTTCTTCCTCTACAGTCCATGTTTCAGAATGCCGTAGAAAAAGGGTCCAAGGTTCAGTACTGATGACCATATCCATATGCTGCTCAGATTTGGAATGGTAAGACGACAGAAGGAAATTTTCTATACATAATTTTTTTGCATTATTGGGAGGGAGCATTGTCCACCTATGTAAATTTTAGATTGAGTTTGAATCAAAACTTTCTACATGGTAGTCAGTGCAAGAGAATACTAATAGCCTTAACACGGAGACTATTCCAGACTCGATGAAGGCTTTCAACAATTTTATGGGTCTTCAGACCTTTTACTGACTATCCAGAAACAATTTTCAAAGAAAACACAATGCTTGAGTACTGCAATAATCCTTAATCCATTTTCTAGTGCCTAGAAGTTGGCATCCATGAGCCACGACTTGTCACAGCAGAGCATTGTGGGCCGTGGTACATGCACTCCTCGAGGTTGGTGTCCATGGCAACCAGCGCACAGACGGATGCCACGATGTCACGGCCGGGAACATCAACGGACGTTTCAGAAACAGTTCCACAGTCAGCTACAGTTACATCGGATACTGAGGAACCGTCTCAAGGAATTAGTGGTGAAATGTTGGGGATAGAAGGTGGACAGACAAAACTAGACCAACCACTCCAGGAAGACTCCGACAACAAGGCCCTTCAAGACTCTGAAGAAGCGGAGCAGACCAAGGATGCAGACATCTTACCTTCTGAGACAGATGGCAAAGAAGGAAGTAGAGAGGAAAGAAAATTAAGACCCCGTTTACCAAAGACATCAAGTCCAGGGAGAAGAAAGGACAAACCAGAGACAGCACTACAGGCTCAGATGCAGGCATCCAAATATGGGTAAATCATGCTATTTCAACATGAGTGTATATTCTATTTTTAAGGCTGAGGCTGTCAATAAATATCTTTTGGGTATGAAATTTAAGGGGAACCTGGTACATTGCTGCTTAGATGTGTCTGCTCTTACTAAGTCTCAATTGAAACTTTTGTAGCTGAACAAAAGTTAAAAGAACAGATTGAAGTGGTAAGATGTGCTAAGTGGTAAAAAAGAATTTGAATACTAAGTGTACGACAAATATACTAGTAGTTCAGAAAACTTTGTAACGGTTGACAATGTTTACATACTTTGGATGGCAAGTTGCTCCATTGTTGCCTACAGAGTGTACGAGCCCGTTGCGTTCCTGAGCCAGCCGTGGCGTGCAGTGGACGGGTCTGTGAACATGCGGGTGCTGGAGACCATGCTGCAGGGACTGCTGCTGCGGATACTGCAGAAACCTGGCATCTCACAGACAGCCGTGCTGCAGCATGTCCAAACTGTGCTGCCTGCGATGGCAGCATTACAGCTACTACAGGTGAGGAAATAGTCTGGTAAACACACTCCTACAGCAGTGCTGTAGCATGTCCACACTGTCCTGCCTGCGATGGCAGCTTTACAGTTACTACAGGTGAGAAAGTAGTCTGGTAAACAGGCTCCGACAGCCATGCTGTCCTACCTGCGATGGCAGCATTACAGCTACTACAGGAGAGGAAATAGTCTGGTTAACAGGGTTCTTCATCATGCATGCAGCATGTCCAAACTGTCCTGCCTGCAATAGCATCATACAAGCTTTAAGTAGCCTGGTATTCAGGTTCCTGCAGTCTGGAGAAGCTGTTTCCAGGCTAGTGTCTAACATTTTGTCACTGACTAATGAACCAGTTGTAGGCATAAGTGGAAAGAATTTTCTCAGCAACAAATAATGGCATGAATGGTTGGCATAAGATGTGAGATGATGAGAATCTTGTTTTCTAGATGCTGCAGGCCATGGGCTGTATCACTGTCAGACATGTCAGAAGGGCACCCAAAGCCAGGCTCTTCTCTGCACCAGTCTCACTGGTAGAAGGTGAGTAAACCCACTCAGTTCACTACAGCTTGCATTGTACACAGATATGTCTGGGTAGACTGCTGTCTGTCATATACTGGTGGAGGTTGCTATTGGAATCTCTGTGTTGGGTTTGCTTTCAGGATGCTGAGTGTGATAGGATGGTCTTAAATTTATAAATTTGAAGTTTAAAGTCAACTCATTGATTTTAAGTGACAGGAAAGTTGAAAGGGTCTTTTAAAAGTTTTATGCAAATATCCATGTATACACAGTAAGATTTACCAACTCTCATCTGTCTCTCTCTAATTTTGAATATTTTTACGTCATCTGCAGGAAAAGGAGACGAGGACGAAGTGTACTACGAGCCAACAGCAGACGCCATCCTCAAGCTGGCTGAGATTTCTCTTCAAAACTAAACCGGACGTTCACACACTGGGCATCTCAGATTCCACTTGTATTTAACTTTGCGATAATAAAAAAGGAAGACTACTGTACATCGTCTCATATAGTGGCCATTCTGGATTTTTTTTGTAGGAAAAATGTACAGGAACATGCTTTTTCCATCTTTTAAGTGTCCTGGCCGCCTGAACCATTTCAGTTGGACCTCTCTTTTTACAAATAGTAATAAGTAAATAAATAAAGTAAAAAAAAGTCAGGTGTTCCAAAGACTTCTTTATTGAGTGTCAGTAACTGGACAATAACATATAACATCTAAAAGTGGTGGAACGAATTACAGCTTATATAACAAGTAGTACCAGAGTAATTGTGGCCATCGTGTTGAACAGTCTGCCTGCCCCACTGTCTATCATGGTACCATCCACCAACCTCCTCCACCATCAAGTGTTTCCAGGGGCTGGTTTCATTAAAATAGCCAGCAGGGGGGACAGAACAGTCCAACGACCATGTGTGTCGTCTCCAAGCTGTTGTCATAAGGGCTGCTCAACCCTGAGAAACAGCCGTGGTAAAGATACAGTAGTCGGCATGGCTGCTGTGTTACGTGCAGAGGTGTACGTTTCTCTACTCCTGCTGCTACTCCTACAAATTTTTGTACGACAGACATTAGGAAAAGGTTGGTTACAACTTCTAACAGACACCTTGCTCTTAACATGGGCATGCAACTTTCAGTAATTATGGAATGCCTAGCTCTGTATGCATGCTTGCCATGCAAAGATACTTTGCACATATAGCCAGTATAAGAGTCTTACAGATGTGGGCTGAACATTGATTCTCCGCTACCATTAAAAAGGTGCACAAAGTGACACGGTTACATGTAGAATTAAGTACGCCTGAGCTCCTACAAAAATAGCCTGCTGATCAGTGGCAGACGTTCCTTACGTTACGGGCATGTTTCCTCTTCATACGAGTTCTTTTTTCTTGCAATAGATCCCTTCTTTCATGGAGTGGTTAAAACTACAAAGTCTACGCTATCTTTGGGGTGACTTCGATAACTCTGGGCTTGTCGATGATGCGAGCCTTGCGCTGGCCCTTCTCCACAATGCCGATGATCCAGGACTGTAGTTTGTCTTCGCCCTCAATGTCCTTGCAGAACGATGCAGCCTGCTCGCGAGGGAGACAGATCAACAATCCTCCTGGGGAAGAATCATTAACAGTCAGTTAGTATCAGTCCACAATACTCGACATGTACATCTGTTACTTAATCATTTTGCAGGCATAGCAGACAAGAACATACCCTTTACCCGGGTAAGTGTGAAAGCACTCGCATTGCAACCAGGGAATAACAAAGTAAGAAAAATCCACAATGGGGATAAATTGGCATAAAAAAGTAACTGTCTCGACGAAAAATCGTTAATTAACAGACAACAGGTGTGAACTATTCATCCCTGTCCCTCGCGTGCCACTAGATCAGTCCGTGGTTATCGGGTATATTGCATGTGAAGGAATTGACTTAAAGGCGTGTCCTCGCTAGAAATCTACTGGTTGTCTTTCAGTAACGAGCCCCATCCCCCCCCCCCACCTCCCAGAAGAACTACAATAACATGAGTATATTGTACCTCAGACCATTGGGTGTGGTGAGGATTCTCATTCAACCAACAGTTCAGTGTGGTGCATGAGTGTCATCATTGGTACTTAATAAAAATCCATGTGACCATAGATAGACCTTGTACTGACCCGATGTTTCGGCAGAGTACCCCTGTAGAAGCTGGAACATGTTCCCGCACGCCTTCGCCACGGCGGCCATCTTGGCGATGACGGGGAGGTTGTGGATGGTGAAGGAGACCTCGTTCTTCTGGTGCTGGACCAGGTTCTTGGCGTGACCCAGGAGCCCGAATCCCGTGATGTCTGTGGCGCCGTGTGCGTTGTACTTGTGCATCAGTTTGGCAGCTGCATTTGAAGGGGAAATAAAATTATTGTAACACATCTCAAAGGTTCTGTTTTTTTCAAAACAATGTTAAAAACATCAAGTTCCATCAGGCTCATTAAATCAGTTTGACCTCCAGCTGAGTGTCAGGGAGCATATCATCATCACATGGAACGGAATTTTAAACACTAGGTAGATCATAGAAAGAACTGGAATATTTGCTGTAGTGTTATTTGACACAATTCAGGTGCAGATACAGTGATTTAGGAACTAAATAGGTTTGGCCAATTATTTGTAAGTTACACAAAATCCAGCCAAATGTCTTTACCAAATGTAAATTGTTATCTCTGTAGGAGGTGAGGTTATGGGACCGGTGAGGTGAGGTAGGAGGATTTATGTATTCAAAGTCTCAAACCTCAAGAATTTACAAGTTTTCCCATGACCAAATTTACTTATCCTTAATTAAAAAAAGATTGGTCTCAAGAAGTGACTTAGTTTGTTCAGGTACAGGTACATAAGATGTTCAGGCCCAGGAATGCACCTAAACCATTATAGAGGTACACTAATACTGGTACAGTCAGTCAGTCATAGTCATACGGTGTATTACTATTACAGCACCGTTGGGGTTATAATACTGGTACAGTCCTACATTACACTGCTGACATAGATGTGCACACCTGTCCTGTTCAGCTTGGACATCAGGAACATGGACTCCTGGTACGCTCTCTCCACATCCTCTTCTGACACAACCAGACGGATCCGGTTCCACCTCTCAGGCTGGAAACGACACAACATTCTCTTTAGAGTAGTCCTCTCAAACTTTCCTGGGCGGGATGCCCCTTGAGGGGACTTTACCCAGTAATGTATAAAAATAAAAACAAACGTTTGACAAAATAATTCTTTCTCTTTTCCTTGTACCTCAGATTCTGTGGTGTGGTGTGAGTTTCTTCTTCAACCAACAGTTCAGTGTGGTGCATGTGTATCATCATTGGTACAATATAAGACACTTTGTGAAGGCATGGCCTCAGAGGCTCTCACCATAATTCTTAGTTTGTACAAATTGCTTATTGTAGTCATTTGCAGGCTTATAAGTTAGGTTTTCTTTGTACTTGACATATGCTTTCTGATTACATGCAAGTCCTCTCTGTACATGATTGCAAACAAGAAACCATGTACACAAACTGCAAACAGTATATTACAGAAACTAAGCCCAACTTGTAAGCTTACTGTGACTGAGAATGAGCATGAAGGAGTTAAGGTGGCGGTACAACACGTACCTCGTCCAACCACTGGTGAGCGTTGACTGCGACCTGCGTGCCGAGAGGCTTGGTCAGCACCAGCACGTCACCGACCACCGCATTACCAGGCCTGCGGAACAGGACATCAGATCTAACATTAACGGTTAACCAATACAAACTAACAAACTGTACGTTCAACATGTTCCTTTTCTTTATACTAAGTCCCATCAGGCTCATTAAATCAGTTTACCTCCAGCTGTTTGTCAGGGAAGAAACTCTCATCATATGGGACAAACATTCTCACATTTGCAAAGTAAAAAGTACTGATGATTCAAATGCAAAGACAGAAACAGTCTAGAGCATGACCACTAACTCCTACTAGTTCTATTGAGGAGTTGAGATTTTTTCGAGTCCTTTTCTTACCCATAACAAAACTCTGTAAAGACTAGACTTACTCGATGAACTCGTTGGGTGGGCAGACGGTAGTGGCCACCCCACCGATAGTGACCCAAGGGTTCAGAACAGTCTGTCCTCCCTGTACCATGGTGCCCGCTTCTTCTGCAAGGTCCTGGAGATAACAACAATTAGAATGGTATATCATTTAGAGTCATCAGGAACAATATTATACTTTTCAACATAAGAAAAGAACTATGTCCTTGTACCTCAGATTCTGTGGTGTGGTGTAAGGTTTCTCATTCAGCCACTGTTCAGTGTGGTGCATGAGTGTCATCATCGGTACAGACAATTTGTGAAATCAGTGTCACCACACTGTCACATTGTAGGGTTCTCCTCAAAAATTTAGCTGACATCATAAAAAGTGGTGCTGACCTTTGTTTAATACAATGCTTAGGGAGGGTTCTGCTTTTAAAGGTACAGCCCCTCAAAAACCAAAAAGAGTGAATAATTCAGAACAACAAATTATTTTTGTAGATACATGGTGAAGAAATGATTGCAATGGTTTGGTTGAGGTGGTTTGTGCAGTGGCCTCATCACGAATAAACTCATGACTGCAAAAATGCATTCCTTGTACTACAGAATCCTTTCTCTCTCAAGCACTGCCATATCCTTTCCAGCAGTAACCTTTTCTCACCTTGAAGCCCCTGATGATGAGTGGTACCACGGTGTCCCTCTCCTTGTCTGACATCTTGTTGCTCACACCCAGCAACATCAGCATGTTGTCGCACGTCTTCACACCCATGGCGTACAGGTCACTTAGCACATTCGCACACGCGATCTTTCCCTGTAGTTCCAGGAAAAATCACGGGACGCATGTAGGTATAGAGGTCAAAATCTGAACCATCATGTGCAGCTGGAACTGTGAGCATAATGCTCTGAAGCATACTAACCCTTGTCCTGCTGAGCCCATGTATACTGGGGATGCACATACATAATGCTTGTTTATGGGTCCAGTATCTTTTCGGGTTGGGGGTCTTTCTCACCTATATGTTACATACTATGCAGCAAACTGCATCGATTGGGGAAGTAAATTTGCAGTGGCAGCACAGAATACTGTAAATGCATTTTAAACCGCGGACATTAATCCACCGCGAACATTTCTGCATTAACAGTAGGTTAAGTCTTATTCACCAGATAACTGGGTCAAATGGGCAAATAAAATCCTTAGCAGGACAAGCTCTAATAAAAAAATTAGGGTTAGGAAAGACATCTTTCTGTGTCAGTTTTCCTTGTACCTCAGATTCTGTGGTGTGGTGTGAGTTTCTTCTTCAACCAACAGTTCAGTGTGGTGCATGTGTATCATCATAGGTACAACCAACCCTATCAGCCTGGACTTGCGGGGCGTATCTAAGTTGTATTCCGCCTTGCCGGAAGTGAAAATTTAACATATGCAAACATATATTTTAATCACAACCAGGCCTCATCACAGACAATATACCTGCATGTAAGGGTCATCAACCAGTGGGTAGAAGAAGTCTGTAGTTTGCACCAGGGAGAGTCCACCTTGGCGCAGGGGGACCACGCAGCTGTCCATGCCGATCCCTGGTGACAGGAGATGGAACTGCAGGTGTTAGCTCTCAAAAAAACATAAATTCTCATTCTACAATCTTGGTAATATTTCATCCTCTCTAAAATATTTTACATCATAATATTTTGTAATATTCGCCTTGGTGATCTCCAGCTGTATCAAAAATTTTACATGGCCAGTTAATGTACATCTCATCCAAATACTTTTCCTTCAAGATGCATTCCAAGTTAGATTTTTCGACAAACTCTGAACAATGCCTTTAGTTACCTTGGGGAGGGGGGCAAGCGACACACTAACTGCTCCTTGCAGAATACATTTTTGGCCTACATTTTCCGTCCTAAAGGTAGACTACACCTTGCAAAAATGTTGATACCCAACGATGCACTGATCTACAAAGGATATCGTCTATGAAACGTTGTTGAGGTAGCTTTCACGGGTGGCGGAATTCGCGGAAACATGCGGGCTGTGCAGGTTGACCGCGCCTTTCTAGAGGTGCAACAGACAGCTCACGCACTCCCTCTAGCGGAACAAGCAAGCACTGCGCTAAGCAAGACCCAAACGAAGGGGAAATTTCCCACCTATCGGAGCGAAATGAGGCGGCAAAAACTGCCCCTGCTCCTCTGGGATCGTCTGATTTTGCAGTCCCTCCAAGAGGTTGAGCAGAACCTCCTGAGGGACCTTGCAACATCATCCCTTCAGGTCCGCAAAGCGCGTGAGTCGGAAAGACTTATCCAAGCCGTGGGCCACGGGATCGAAGACCCTTCCTGGGCGCACAGCCTGCTGGACTTGCTCTGGGGCAGCCATGTTTTCCAACTCCCTGCCAGACAAAAAGAGACACAAAATAAATCAACAAATCGCGCGCAAAAAATCCAAAAATGCGACCAAACTAGCCTTAACGAGCGTTAGAAATAATCTAGGATAAAATGCGCCTATACAAAGTTGAATTTGTCCAACATTTCGGCAGAAAGATGGCTCGATGAAGACACCTTCGTCCGGGGTGGCGATCAGAGCACGCCAGCGAGGACTCACGTGTACTCATCTGCATAGAGCTTACGCCTCCAAAACTTTTTCCTGCCTAATAAATTTTGCACTATATTGGTCGTATTTTTCACAAATAAGCCTTTACTGGCTTCTTACCATTCATTAATAAGACAATTATATAATTTTCTATCCTATGTTATGGTAATATTATGTCTTTTATCGAATAAAATGGTCAAAAAAGTAAGGCACGTTAGAAAATGAACATCGGGTCAGTCCCAAACGCTGCTTATGAAGGACCCATGTAGCGTGGCTCTATTTAATCTATTTGAGCTGACAAAACTCAGATAAGAAACTGGTAAATATTAAACAATTGTCGACAAAGTTATTGATTCTTTTGCTATCCATGGAGTCAAATATGCATTTCCGTTTGCCTATCTCCGAAAAATTGCATAGAAAGCGCAAAATATTGTGCAAAGAGCTCGAAAGTGGACTTTGAAACGCCCAATTCATGGCCTCTTGAGGATGTGTATCGGGGAGTCTGTCTCGTTCATTGTTTTTCACAGTTTTTACATGTAAAAGAATATAATGCCTACAAATTTTTCCTTGATATTAGGTCAGTGCCATTTTGAGTACGAGATGCAGCTCAATGAGTTGTTTTAGTGTTGTAAATGGCAACTGTTCTTATAGAAATGTAGAAGATTTCCCAATCGGTATCCTTGATCTCCCTAACAGACCCTTGAGCTTGCGCACTTGGTGCATTGCATATGGCGGAAAGCTCAAATCAGGAAAGAAGAGATTTTTGCCTCAGCTCTGCGACTTGTTCTCGCCGATCGTTCGCTCTCGGGATGGTTGCTCACGCCGCTGCCGTCATTCTTGCCGCTGTAGTAATATACACAGCATGGCCTGGCTCGAGTAAGACCCTTAAATTCACTGTTTTATTCAGTTTTTTATGTGTGTTGTGGGCGGGGCATCATCCATGTTTACGTGTAACTTATCATTGATTATTCATATAAGTTATTGATTAGACAATTTGCACAGCTCCGATGATGAAAAATATTGATGACGTTACTTTACGTATCTGACTGTCATTTGAAGATCAATTTGCATAGCTACGCGTGCGTCACTGAATAGGTGATTTAAAGGTAAACGACCTGTAGGCTGATTATCAGTGTGAACAAGGATATAACCTCCTTAGTTGGTGGTGTGAACCAATGAAGACATCTGAAAACATACTGAGGTTTCAATAACCTCCTTGATGAAATACGTAACGTGCTATGCCTTTTTGTTGTCATGATTCAGCTAACGAGCTCGTTGCCCTTTATTCTTTTCACTACTCTAGCTCGACACTTAACACAAGGTTTCAATTAGCTGAGGCAACTAGGCTCTGAAAAACGTATCTACTTGTAGTGTTTTCCTGCCACTACAATTAGATACGTTTTTCAGAGCCTAGTTGCCTCAGCTAGGTTTCAATCAACGATACAATTTATTTATTTACGATACAATCAAGGACGTTATTAGTAATATTACAGTATTGGTACAATGTATGGCAACAGCTAATAAACAACATTTCTTTGAGGCTACATACAAAACAAAATGTTATTGATAATGTTATCATATCATACTAGTAGTCATGTATGATTGATCTGGTCTCACAATTGAAAACCTGAAATGATGTATACTTAAAGGAAAGCATCAGAAAATCTTCAATTCATTATTTTCCAGTAGTTTACTCATTAAAAAGTTGATTTACGTCAATTTTTACATTAATCCGCCCAATATGACCCTGTAGACACGTTTGAACTTCGCGCTCTCCTCCCCTCTCCCGCCGCGCTGGCCGATGACGTAATGGCCTCGTTCTGATTGCCTGCGCGCTGACGTCACAAATCAGAATTGAAACTTCTGGCCATGCCAGCCATTTTGCTCGGTGAACCTCGGTCCCTTCGGCGGGAAATCACACCGCCATTCTGGAAGCCAGTCCGTTGTTGTTGACAATTAACTTCGTGGACCTGTAAGTCGCGTTGTGAGCTGTCTATGAAGCGACTTACAGGTCCACGAAAGTAATTTTCAATGACAACAAAGTGAACTCCAGAATGGCGGGGTGATTATTTATGGCTGAGAGGACCGAGGTTCACCGAGCAAAATGGCTGGCTAGAAGTTTCGGATCCGTGACGTCATACAATCTCAGACGATCAGAACGAGGCCATTACGTCATCGGCCAGCGCGGCGGGGAGAGGAGGAGAGCGCGAAGTGTCTACAGGGTCATATTAGGCGGATCAATGTAAAAATTGACGTACATCAACTTTTTAATGAGTAAACTACTGGAAAATAAAGAATTGAAAATTTTCTGATGCTGTCCTTTAAACGTTAAATGAATTGACCCACTAGGCATGTACTGTAACTTAGTGTAAGTATTATCCAAGTACCATCACATTAAACTTTGAGTTATATAAGCAATTAAGCAATGACATGATGATCAGATATATTAGATATGCCAAGTGTAAGTTAAGTTAATTGTCATCAATGTTGTTAAGGTGATTTCTGTTTGTCCTCAGGTTTATTTTCCTGGCACCCAACTCTGATGGTGACTGGAGTGAGTATGGTTCAGCATCATATTAAACATAATAGCATTATACATGATACATGTATTGAAAATTGTTCTGCCAGTTCATTTCTAGTGACGCTGAAGAAGAGTGATGGATGTCACTCAAAACATCCAAAATTGATTTCCCATTTTATATCCAGTTGTAGAAATTGAATTGTTTATCTGGATGTTAAACCTTCATAAATACATCCTAAAATTTATATGTGAACTGTTGCCTTGTTAGTTCCTGGACGTCATAATCTATCCCTGAAGATAAGAATGACACATAACTAGAAAATCTATCCTCTCTTCATTAGTATGGGCTGTTGATGACAGAGGCTATCCTGATGTTCTCACCTGAGAGCTCCCTCATGATAAATGCCATGAGAAAGTCGAAGGTGCGCTTCCACTGGATCCTGCAAGCTGGCGCTGTTGTCTGTGCTGTGGGAGGCCTCATGGCCATCTATCTCAACAAGGAGCGTATGGGGAAGGATCACTTCGTCTCGTGGCATGGACTCATTGGCGTAACAACAGTCTTCTACTCTGTCGTGCAATCTATGGGGGGGATAAATTTGCTATATCCGAAGTTGCTGAAAAGCTGGATGACTCTGGCACAGTTGAAAATGTACCATGCCACGTTTGGGTTGTTGGGTTACGCCCTGGCGTGTAGCAGTCTGGCGCTGGGCATTAACTCTAACTGGTTCTCACAGGAATTGGAGGGGATGTTGTGGGTGGTGTGTCTGTGCTGTCCAGCCATTCTGGCCCTGGTCATCATGCAACAAGTGACCACTGCCTACCTGGGGAGACGAATCAAGATTTGAACAACAGCTTTTGGTCCATGATACTCTCTACTACTACTACTAGTAGTTTGTTGATAATCAAATTTCTACTGCCAAAAAGAGAAAAACAATACAACAGAGGTGAACCATAGATTGCTGAACAGTCAGTGTTTTTACCACATAAACTTGACCATTACTCGAAATGTAGGTAGGGCAAATATTTGGCTAAAAAAAGCACTTCACACCCATCCTGCAAAGCCTATCCACTCATTCAATATCAAGGAACTTTCATTGTTGACAATACTTTGGGGACAGACAGAGGCATTTGTGTAAAGGAAGCCTTGTGTACATTCCAAATGGCCATCAAAACAATGCGGCCTGGTTGATGATTGGTTGTAAATTATTGATGACTGAACACTTAAATGTTCAGCAAAAAATAAACTTGCAAGAGTATCCCTTTTCTGCAGATGCAATGAATCACTTATGGGTGATAAGTTTCTTGCATAATGAAATTGGTCATGTAGATCTACAGTATTGTTGTCGTGAAATATGCATTGTTGCAACTTATGGATTCATCTTTTATGTTGGCTTTTGGTTCTTACTTAAAAATCATTTTTATTGTTCATGTATGTGACATAGACTATGTGAGTGAGTGAGTCAGTCAGTCAGGAAATGTGACTTTTGGCCTTTGCAACTTCTGTTTTGTTGGACAATCAAATCCTATAGCTACACCATACTAGCAGTTCATGCCAAAGTGAAACATATGCGATGCGTGCTTCTATGTAATGTAATGGTAAGATATGAGGCAGTTCTATAACTGTATTGTATTGTATTGTACCATTGTTGTGATTTTGTATTTAAGATACAAGGTATATTCTGACAAAGTTTTTAATGTTACTTTGTAGATAGACCACACAGATTTGTCTTAATAGGTTATTTATATGGTGGTGTATTTATCATCTCGCATGTGCCAATAATGTATCTACATTTGTATACACTCATATCTTGCTGGACAGAGCTTGCATATCAGCCTTCAATGTGACACTTTGTGTAATACATGTCAGATCATGGTCGAGCTGTGCAGATCGAGCTGGTAAAAGAATGAAATTGTGCTATGTACTCTAATCTTGTCTGAAGGACTCCTGCCTTTATTGATCAGTGTGGTTTTAACATGCACGAGGTATGGCTGTCCTTAAACTCACGACCTCCCATTTACCAATATGTCCTATCCAAGAGGACATCCCTAGCCAAAACTAGGTACTCACTTTCACATGAATAGTTTGAGAAAAACTGTGTTAGCAAGCTTTTGCAAGCACATAAAAATGGGACCTGCTTTGGCTTACAAACCCACAACCCTTGTTCTGCTTAGATTGTGAGTTAACAGTACCCTATCCAGCAGGCCAAGATCCCTTCATAATCAATACCACACCCCCTGGCCTCTCTTAATTGCTTTTTGATTACCCTTTTTGCTGTCAGAAAGAACCTCCACAGCTTAACCCCATCAGAAAGTTCAAAGTGACATTGATCAAAGATAAATCAATATACGGGACCTGGGTTATCAGAATAGTCTAAGGGCATGATGTTGCTAAGTAACCAGACAACAGGAAAAAATAACACAAACACAAGTTTATTCAGTGAAAAACAAAACAGTTTTTCTCCCCCAACACCCATTCACCATATACATACATAAACTACACACTACGGCATTTACAAACTGGACGGAGTTTGAAGGGCTTCTTTCATTCAAGTACATGGACAAATACTTACCAAGCAAAGTCACAAAGTAAATACATATACCACCTAGTATCTTTCATTCAGGCTATATAGGAACAAAGTCTAAACTGTCCCAACTATTTACTCGACATCTCTTTACACTATAAGCACCTATTAACTCTGTTATACTCTACATGATGCACCATATTAATGTATACAGGAGTTATATAATCATGCATTGTGGTTATATATATTCTAGGACTACAGTTTTGTTTTATGGGATATTCCTATAGAAAGACACTAGATTTTATCTAATGTATTTGCTTAATTTCCTATATACAAAAAACATGTATGTGGATGTACAGAAAAAAATTAGGTAGGTGATAATAGTTTGTAAATAACTATTGAAGTGGTTGACAATATTTGTAAGATAAACATTTTGGACATAACGGTAAACAATGTATTGAAGTACCTGTCAAGCCAGTTCTGTGGGCTATAAGAAACAATCATTACTCATTACACAATATTGTGTTTGGAAATAGAATAAAGGTATTACAATTGATAAAGTTTTCAATGGCTGTCTTGAGTTACTATGCTTATTTTGTTAAGGCTTCTGTCACACATAGCTGAACATGGCCTCCAGACCTTGGTCCGGAGTCTTAAGCAAGGTCATCTGTGGTTGTCAGTTGGTCGGCAATGTTGTCTACTAGCATTTGAAAGTCTTCTGCACCAGCCGACTATGAATTTTTGAAAATCAAAGTTGGCAAAGTCATATTCTCATTGCAATTGGATGTGACTAGAGGGGTGATCTGGAGCTAGATTATGTGGATTTTAGGCTATTACCAACCCAGTGACGACCTTCATGGTCGGCAGCATTGTTGTGGCAAGATCTTGAATGTGTGACAGGAGCTTAAGAATACATGTAAGACATTTGTACTAGCAGAGTTCACACTTAAGAGCTGGACACTGGTTGCTTTATTGCTGAAGTGTTGTAGCTTGTGGTCTCCCTTCTTCAATGGCAAGTAAGAGCACCTAGTGTGTGTTTCCCAGACATGTAAGGCCAGACATTAGCAGTCAGCTTACCATCATCCTTAATGGTCCAGGAAACCTGAAGGGTTGAAAAAAGATAAATAGATTAATATTTGTGTCGACTTGCAGTACATGTGATAGTTTAGAATCATGTTCAAATTGGAAGAAGACAACATGTCATAGCAGGGTGTATAATGTACTATTTTGGTACATTGTTTGGTCTTGGTGGTGTGTTATATATATTCTAATCTCCGAGCAGATGTAGGGTTGGAATACCCGTGTTTTGACGCACTTTTGTGTCCATCCCTTCTAGTGAACTGCTTTTTACTTCCTCGCCTCCCGTTTTAAGAGATAACTTAAAAATCACGGACTAATATGAAGACGTAGAAAATGCCCCAGACTCACTGGGTAAAACAGCCAAACCCTACATCTGCTTGGAGATTATGTATCCAACAGCAAGGGTTTTCATTGGCACGTCATCAACAGGTGGTTGGACGAAGACTATGGCCGGCGATTGAGTAAACGGTTCCGTGCACGCAATCGCCATCCTATCTGTGACTATTGGATCTTGGCTATTGCTAATGCAACCCATCTGTATTACATTCAAGGTCACTGCCGCGAGCTCTGTGCCTATTGTCCCACAATGCGCTAGCTATAGACCAACAAGGCCTATCAAGAGAGGTTACAGCTGTACTAAAAATAAAGCTAATACGTCCAGAACAAGACTTCAGGACGTGAAGTTTTGATGTTTTAGGGACAGGGGAATTGTTCTTGGCTGCAAGCCTGGTATTTGTACTCCATGGACCCTGACCGCCTCGGTTTCCGTTACCCCCTAACGGCCACCATGGGTGACCGCAAGTGAAAGGGTCTCCATGTGGGAGTATAGAACATGACACCTAACCCCTCACTCTACCCTCAACAACTGTACCCGTCTCCTAGGCAACGTGTATAAATTTAGCTCAGGCATGTAGCAATGCCAATAGAAATAATAATGAGTTCACAGTCCTTCTTTATTAGTTGCTCCTTTTATAAACGGTGCTATAGCTATACCAACAATGTCATAGCAGGTTGCTGTAAGGCTTGTGTAAATTTGACCTCACGTAATGAACTTGACTTTGTTAAAGTCAAAACATTTTCTTTGTAAAAAAAATAAACGTCTTATGGTGTGAACCAGAGGAGCCTCTGCGCGTGAACCGTTCGCGAATTATATGCAGTTACATGTCGGTTCCAGAATACTCCAGATTTCTCACGGAATGGTTACGATTTTCTTAGCCCACTATTAGTACATGTACAAACCTACAGTTGACTGATTTGCAAAAGAAGCTATTTAATCTTGAAAAAGAATTCGATGATTTATAAATGCCATGTACATGACTCATTTTTTTTTCAAAGATAAAAAAGCACGTGTCCACATAGAGATACGTGATGACTAGCACAAATTACACGCGGCGCCACCGATAAATAAGATTACGCCTTGCGAAGTTCCCTGGCAACGGAACGTAGGGGCCAAACATAAAAATGTTCCAATGAAACAACGGTAACGCCTGGGTAACGCTTTATAGTTTATACTTACATATAAACGTAATGTGCAGGTTCTGCGGGTTATTGTCCGCCGACGGTCGTCTTCAGCAGGTTTTTGACTCCCTTGAAGTGGAAATAGTGCTGGGAATGGTTGTCCCTGAAAGTAAAAAAAAATGAAAATTTAGGGGAAATAGTATAATCTACAAGTTGATGCAAGGTCTTGTTCAGTCTCGGTGTTCTAAGAGACGTGTGAAGTGCCCACCAACAACCAAAAAAGACGCGTAGAACACAGAGACTATGCCGGACCCGCCATTCGTATTTTCTAGAAGATTATAGGAATGGAGCGTAACAGAGATGTGGCTTACAGCATGTCGTTACACTTCCGAGATTGGCTTCATCTTTCCTCACGCTCTAGATCCACTGTATCACCAGTCTAACAAGTGTTACTGATGTGTAACAAGTATCCAGTATAAAAACTAAACTACTAATGACTACGGGAGCTAAGGAAGCTCGCGACCAACAGGACAAAGTAGAAAGATGTAAAGAAAGACTGATTGCAGCTGCAAGAGTGTCTAGACTACTGCAGCAGTAGAACACAGTGGACTATCACTACTATTCAGGATATACTGGAATGTATCCGTAATGCAATTCATGCAATATGTCGGGTCTTGTATTTCGTACATCACTAAGAATTCCAGGATTCAATCTAAGTAGCAATACATTTTACAAAGCTGGACAATTCGGGTTTACCTTAGAGCGTTGTATGGCGGGATGAGCGGTTTGTACTTGGTGACAGCGTGGCTAGTTTTGATGCTGTCCACCACAAAGTTTTCCTCCATCCTGACCAGCGTGGCAGGGGTGGGTGTCCGTAAGGACCGGCCTCGTGTGGACAGTTTGTTCATGTTCCTGCTGGGCGGTGTCTCCCACAGCTCCTGTGGGGGAAAACGAAGATTCTACATCAGGCTCTGCCGTACGTATTGGCTTTTGCGTTTCCAAGGTGAGTGGAGCCGATCTAGCCGTGCTCTGAAGTTAGTGGCCCTGCTACAGTCACATTTCCAAACCACTCCCCATCCCACCGGGAAGTTTACGGACTGCTTTTTGGAGTAAACTCTAATAATTCTACCTCAGCTTCTTTCTACTATTTCCCCAGCCCACAGTCTTGTGGAGACTAAATGGGACGCACGCTCTGGACGGCCCCCAGAATCCGAATGACTTGAAATGCCAAGACATCCAGTATATATATTTAGGCTTATGAGTGCGTGCGGGCGAATATCCTTTGGGGCGTCAAGTCTTCATTCCTATCATCTCAGTATAAGGCCCTATAAGCCTTCTCTGTAAAGGTATTACGGCCAAGCGCGTGCGCCACCGGGCCCGGGTGCTTAACATGACGCGTGCCAACAGGCGTAAAATCAGGCAGACCAAAGGCGTTTCAGGGGCTACTGGTGTTACTCAAAAATGCAACATCACAACGGAACATTGTAGTTTACTACAGTATACTAGCTGCAATGACAGAGTCGTTTCATCACTAATATTGATAGTCTTGGGGAAAATAAGAAATAGAGGTACTAAGTATCAGAACTTTGACACAAATATCTCAGGGGTCAGGTAAGATTGCTGCGGCGTGTTTATCTAAACACGAAGACTGTTGACAGAAAACCGTCACACAATATCAAACCTTTGTCTCTGAAGGATTAAAGCGTTCGTTGGAGAAGAGACTGATGGAAAAAGAAGGCAACATATGAGGTTGATGTTATCTTTTGTACCATATTTGTTTGCCCTCGTGTTTTGACCACAGCATCCCGGTTGGATGAATGGCATGGATCACACGAGCAGGGCATCGGTTACTGGCTGAGATGTTTACGGGTACACAACGTTGTTTAGCCGCCGCTGGCCCCTGATTGTTACCCCTGCTCCCCCTGACCCAACTTGCGGAAAAATAGCTTCTCGATTACATTCCTACAGCTACATGGCCTTGTAGTCTATATCGAATTGGTAGAAATGGAAAACTTTACAAGAGGTAGGCTAATATTTTCCGTGGGTGTTTATGCGCTACAGAACATGCTACAGCGATTCATGAACATACAAGATGACATTCAAACATTGACAGTCAGGTGAGCTACTGTTTATTATTAGTTAGTTGCTCAAAATGACTTCATCCTGAGCAGAGATGTATCCGTGTTTTGTAACTTTGTCGACGTAGACGACCGGTGAAAACCTACATGTTTGGAATGTATACGTACACTTACCCACTGATATATAATTATGCATCAGCTTGAGCGAGAGTGTACCTATTTTCCCAGACAATTATTTCACTTGATCAAGAATGCCTTAGGTAACGGCAGATCGATGTTTTTTAAACTGTTCAGTAACACAGAAACTGTTATCAATCATTCATGTAAAGAATTGCTTTTGTGTCCGTACCTTGTTAGTGAGAGTCCTCTCCAGCGTATCCTTCACCGTGGGACTGCGGAAGTAGGCGACGGCGTGCTTGTCCTGAAGCGCGTTGTACGGCCGGATGATTGACGTGCGCTTCGGACGACAGAAGCGAGAGTTCTGCATGGTGTCCGTCCGGATGCTGTCGTTGACAAACGACTGAAATAAAAATAGAATATTTTTGAATATAACATTTTTGAAACCCTTCGATTAAGGCTTATCTTATAACGTGACCTTTGATTGTTATTCGCGTGGAATCTTAGCGACGATACAAGATCTGTGTGCACTTCACCCACATTAACATGTACCAGCATAGAAAATCGAAGACGTTTTTATCTCTCGATTCTGGTTATCAGATTTTCCCGCTACTGTAAACAGTAGATGAACTGACGAACAAACAAGTGGGAGTAAATGTTACCACGACTGTTGCTAGGTAATGTTTTGGTAGGAATCATATTTTTCGCCTTCTCGGACCATATCGAACAGAATTCAACGTTTATTATGATTAGTCTTGTTTTATTTTCCTTGTTGAAAACAACATCAGAAAGTACTTAACAAAATGAATGAAATGGCTCCGAACTGTGATCAAAGATCGGTACGCAAAAAAATGATCATTTGACGAATACGTGCAAGTATCGTCAGGGACTCGGTAGCAACATTCAATGTGCAGTAAGACCCACAGTTATTAACACTGTAAGATGGAATTTTGCACGAAAACAATTTTTGCTAGAGAAAAGTTTTTTCTGGTTTTCCCTGGTCAAACTTTTTAACCAGCAAAAACACCTGTACTGTGATAGCGACAGTCGACATAGTGGATCAATATGTCTAAAACTTTTGCAACAAATGACACCGAACCCTTGCTGTCCTTGCGGTGATTTTTTTAACATAAAAAAGTAACTCTAGGAAAAGCCAGAAAGCTGTTAATCTGGAAAAATATTCTGCTGTTGTAAGTGGGGTAAAGATGGTGTTTCAAAATCTGTGCTTGCAGCGATTGGAAAGAACGTTTGAATCGGTATAAATTTTGTCAGCAAACGTGTATCGGTCCACTTCCTGTTTACGTACTGGTACACGCGTATCTGTTATCCACCCACCTAACAACGGGTATTTCTGCGGCGGGAAATCACCAAAAACTTCACCAAAAATTTCCTCTGAGCTGTATCTCTCAAAAGTGCTTTAGCTATATCTAAATTGATTATGAATATCAGTTTTAGACAGAAATAGTTGGATCTTACCTCTTCTAAGTTGTGCATGACAGTGATTGGCGGCAATGGATGGATGTCGCCGATCTTATCCTTGTGTTTGAGCGGACAGGACCGGACCATGAACGTGTACTTCTTCGCCAGCGGGCTCATGAGCACCCGCCCCTCCAAACTCATCGAGGCCAAGCTCTTATTGCTGATTCCAGTAGCCATGGTTGGCTAGAAACGCGCCGATAAGACCGAAGAGTTCTAAATGAATGTCCCTACACTGGACCCGGCAGCCGGCGTCTGTGTTCCCTTGCCTTCGCAACCGCTACAAAATGAACCAGCTGCAACAATATCTCTCCGTTGCGATGCGATCGTGTCACGAGTGAACGACTTTGTTTAGGTTGTGCTACCAGATAACGTCGAGAACAAAGGCCTGTCGGACCTTCGATACGACCTTCGCGACCACAGGCTTCGAGGGGGTTTGGTTTTCGTTTATCTTTTCACAATGTAAACTTCTGTATACAACCCCCCTACCTAAACATTACATTAGTGAAACTTTTCTTTTTCCAACGCGCGGCGTTTTAATCAAATTATGCAACCTACTTAACGGACAGTCACAGGGGGTCTTCGAAAACAATGTTCCTTTAAATCATGACAGTACTCACTACATTAAGACTCAAAAGAAGCAATTTTATCTAAGGGTACACGATACGAACACCTGTAATGCTGATCCTCTCTCCCATTGGTCAGAAGTCCTAGCTCATTTGCATATCAACAAAATGGCTACCTGATCCTTCTCTCACCATGCACCCACTGAAGTGTAGTAAGCTGTCGATTTGTTTAGAGTATCAATATAAAAGCTGTCTTTGTTTCCCGCGGCTAAGGCCTAGGCGTGGTGGGCTGTATTTGTTGACACGAAAACACCAACTCTTGAACATGAAGCTGGTTGCCTTCGTTGCCAATGTACAGCCTCCAACGATATAACATGCTCGCATGAGATGCAGTAGAAAATCTCAAAAGAGCCGTTAGACTTTAAATTTCAGGATGGTGAAATACATAGATGCGCCGTTTGGCAGGTACCTGTATGTCACACCTCCGCCTGCGTACAGGTAAGTGGTTCTCACCTGCTTAAAATACCTCCATAATTGAAATGTCTCACTATGCAAACACCTAGACGTACGGAGTCATCATGTCAAGCTTGCAAAATATGTGTATAACCACACTTAAGGTTTTTATTGCGTACAAACGGAGTTCGTAAATCATGCGTAAATAATCAAGAAGTGATTTATGTTGTGCACTTTGTGGTTCAGAACTATTCAAGAGTCTGATAATGATGTTATGTATGAACTTGCAAAACGTTCGAAAGTTTGCGATCTTACGGGCATGCTTCGAGTGTGCACTTAACCCTGTAGCAGCCTGTACTGTGCTGTTTTTTATATCTTATCATTACTATTGCAAGCTACAGGATCAATCTTAAAGAAAGATTAATTCACGTCGCTAGACTAACACGACAAAAAAATCGAAAGGTCGTGACATGGTTCCGAGTCGTTTAACGGGAGGCACCACGTCCATTGTTCGACACGCCGGCACTGTTACAGTCAAGTACAACATACAGCGGGACCTGTGGCTGTGAGCTAACATTTGCATTTGGGGAACCAATACAGAAATCAGGGCAAGATGTCTTTGTACGTTTATGCTTTGGATGACTAACACAAAGGGCTTGAGTCTCTGACCCTTTTTTACACCGCGAAGTTAGCTGCCTACACCTGTTTTAGTGTTATGAGTAAACAGTGCTCTATTGTGCATTTTAGCACTCAAAATATCCAATAAGGATGATATGAAGATATTGCTGCGTAGACAAGTGTTACATACTTTATCAGAAAATAATTTAAAGGTTTTTAAAGGTAAAGTTAAAAATACTTTGCGGTGTTTTCTTTGAGACTGAAATAACAACGCTTGTTGTGGTAACACAAAGTCAGACTTTGAACTCAGAAAAGTCGCAACCTCTTCTGAGACATTAGCTAGCTATAGGAACTAAACAAGCCACTAGTGACTGCATCCTATTTTCATTTCTAACATTTACCCAAGAAGACAAGTCAACATCAATTGTTGAAAGTTTTATTCTTGAATTCGACGCCATAATGGTTACCAGTTAAAAACTAACGATTCAATACCCTGTGTTTACTGACCAAATACCTTAACAGTATCATTGTGATCCATGAAAACATTACTGTTTTGTCCAAGCCACACTCCCAGCTGAGACAGCGTCTTTGTTGTAGTACGATTTTAAACAATGAGCACGTCTTTAACGAAATAAGGCTTGTCTCAAGTATGGTCTAGACTTAAATATGGTTTCTGTGTACGGTAGTGAGGCAGTGACCATTCGTCAAACTTTGCAGCGATTCTATTGGTTGAGACTAATCAAATTAGAGGAAGTGCATACAACTTACGGACGCCTTTGGATAGCACTTGAAGATAGCTCGCAGCCATTGGCCCTGGTAACACTTTTTTACCCATGACTCCAGCCATGTTTACAAATAGCACTTACTGAACGAAAATGCCCCAACCACGCCGATACTTTTGTGATGACAGGCGGTTTAGATTTATGAGTCAATCCGTGGTTGATAACTAAGTTTATATAAACCACTGGAGCACGTTTTCCGTGTGGGAACTAGGCTGTAAGTCGACTCCTCTTATCTAAACGCCCCTTAGAGCTTATCTCCACAAATCACACTAAATCTTAATGTCCACAAGAAGAAAATAATCTAATCTAGAAGTAAACCTTGGAGTTCATCCAGGTGGCCGACTTGTTTGCCGTGTTTTGTTCTAAGGGTTAAAACACGTCAAGGTGTGTTGGAGATGTTTTAATAAACTGTGCCTGGGCGTCCTTAGTAACGAGATAGCAGCCAGGCATGTCGAGACTGTGGGTCAATATTCTGCTGAAGTTCGGGACAGGGTCCTCTGGGGACAAGAATGTCGGTTTTATCTATCACGTTAACAGCGTGCGGTTTACCACGTCACTTTAAGGAATATTGCCTTTCTTAACTGTTGATAAGCTTTAGAATGGGTAAGCACCCCCCCCCCACCCCCCCCACACACACACACACTTACACACACGTCCAGAAAAGCATCAACAGAATATTGCGCTAGAAAATTGAATATGTCTCATACTTGACAATAACTTCAAAGAAACAGACATCTGGCTTTCTTCACACTTTCTCTACTTAAACTGTCCGTCATAAGAAAAGACAAATCCCTGTTATTAACTATACAATAGTGTTAGGTGGCCAAAGTCTGTTATTCCGAACATATATAGACCGTGTAAGTGGGTGGATTATAGGCGTATTTCTAGGTGTGTCGGACTGTGTCCTACGGTACAGATTAGACTTCAGCTAGTTCGGCTCGGTCTTTGAAAACAGATTAGAGCATCAGATATTTGTCTCTAACAGTACAGGTCATACGTGTTTCTCATGATATGTTACTTTGCAATGATTTATGTTACCAGGGAAATAAAACATTCAAAAGCGACAAGAACCTAGAAAAGAGGGGGGGGGGCACGCTAGTAACAGCATTGGATCACGTCAGACATGCTTACGAGAAATAACCATTTGGTAGACTATGTACAGGAACGAGGAAATATTCCTTACTTTTCCGTTCTTAACGTATGGAATTGCTATAAAACGCCATGTAAAACATTCAATCTGGTGCATGACTTCAACCACGCTCCCATCCAGACATTTATCACACGAACACCTGGCTTACAAAGTATAAAACATGTTGTTTATCCTTCATAACTCAAATCCCTATAATTATCATAACAACAGAGGGATTAGATTTTTCTTCGGGGTGTAGATGTGGTCTAGACCGTGTAAGTGTGGAAATCTGTCATCCTGTCAAAATTTGTCAAAATCTTTTAGATCATACATCAACTAATTCGCCTTGTTCCTCAGGACATTTCAACTGTGGCTAATAAAGGTAGATCTGGTATTTGTCGATAGATGGCGCTCTGAAAGATAAACTGTGCCGTACGCTGTGGACGCAGCATGCTGTACATGGCTTAAAAACAAACTGTAAATGTCACACCTATGGTAACCAGGATTGCAGCTGGAATTTTAATGCCCCAATTCTCTTGAAAAGACGTTAGATAATCACATGGAATGAAGTCATCACTCCTACGTCAGCCGCCTTTTACTAGTTTTAGCAGAGAACAATACAAAAGAGGATTTAATTTTACGCGTCATGATATGGATAACCAAGCGCTGGGTCTTCTTACAATCGTCCATTCAGGTGCAGGACTGGTCCAGTTCATGCTCTTTTGTACTGACCCGTAGGCAGTGGTCATCAATAAGCTGTGGCCAAACGGGTGTTGTTTGACCACCGTTGTGTTTAAAAGGGGCTGATCTTACAGCCAGAAAACATGTGTCTTTAATGGTACGGCCATTCTGACCCGCCCAATGCAGCATTGAAAGACGAAACGCGTAGGCAGCGAACCAATCATACAAGGCATTTCATTGTGCTTGTTTGTTTGTTTGTTTGTTTGTTTGTTTGTCTTGGGATTATTAAAACCACTTTAATATTATGCTGTTATGAATCAAGAAAATAAAATAAAATTGTACTATGGTCAATTTGAGCTCGATCCTTTAGGTCCAACAACCTGCGAATACCTGTGCGAAAGCGAAAATACGCTGTAAAAGCAAATATTATAAGGCCTGAAGGTGGCGTTTTAAAGGAATGGTACTAGAATAGTCAAAATGCCGAGTCCAAGTAATCCGTTAAGTAGTGCACTTTTGTTGCTCTTAAACAGTTTTGTTTATTTTGCACGCAGCACCCATTTAGGGTCCACCAAGAAGGATGTCACTCGCCCCAACAAGTACGTCCACTCGGCCACAGTCAGGCGGTACGGCGGGCCCAAACCCAAGCAGCAGCGGCGGCCCGCTACCGAGGGCGGCAACAAGGACAGGCGGACGGACTGGTCCCGCGTGGACAGCCTCATAGAGGCGGTGTACAAACCGCCCAAGATGCCGGCGTCGTACGAGGTTCGCCAGCTAGCACATGCGGGACAATACAGGCAAGAACAACGTGAGTAAAGCGTCGTACGACTGGCTTACCACAACAAATTGAGGAGGGACAACATTAGGACAGTCTTGCATGGTTATCAATTTTATTTTATTTTAGTGAGGGATGAGGATTCGTCGGCTGAAGGCTGCGACCTATGCGCCGTTGCATAGAAGCAGTTTGGCTCAGAATACGCAATATAGTTTAAACAGCCGTTTGGAACAAAATGAGTACTACGTAAATTTCGAGCAGTGCTCTTGTGAGTATACCGTTACATTCATTACCTGCATGTATGCAGGTATGGTTTTGATGCTGGTGGAAACTTTTCGGTAGCCGGGGATGTAGGGCGCTGTATCTCGTGAACGGATGGTGCGAGCACGACGATTTTTGGTACGTGGGTTGGGGGTGGTAGCCTGACACTCAGGTGTGATTTTGGGCCTCCTGGCGCTTGACCTTGACATTGAAGGTGGCATTTTTGGTGTTTTTTGGGCACTTTTGGCGCTGTGTGTCCGGAACGATACGCGCGATTGCGACGATTTTTGGGGCATGGGTGGGGGGTTGTTGCCTGTTGCCTAGGATTGACTTTGGGCCTTGTCGCGTTTGAACTTGACCCGGCAGGTCGAATTTTGTGTCCGGGAGGGGTGTTTCCGGAGTTATATCTTCTGAACGGCTGGTGCTGGCGCGATGATATTTGGCACATGTGTCGGCGGTGGCTGAATAATGCTCAATTTTGATTTTGGCGCCCTTGGTGCTTGAACTTGACATTTTAGGTTACCTTTTGTGCGGGCACGGGGCGTGCGCTGTATCTCCGGAACGCAAGGTGCCATTGTGTTGCAATTTGGTACGTGAGTTGTTTGTGGTGTCCTGGTGGTCAGGTTTGATTTTGGGCCTCCTAGTGCTTGAACTTGATACTGTATAGGTTGACCCTGTTTTAGTGTGGTTGGGGCATCCTCCCAATATCTGCTTGGTTTTAAAAACAGATTATGGTTGGGTGTAGAACCATCATCTGGCCTGGGCCACCTTCAATGTATCAGGTTACTTAGTGGCACTGACAGTTTGCCAGATGACGGGAGTGTGCCAGATTATATATCTGTTGGTCAGGTATAATTGGAGTTTGCTTATTACTCTTTGTGGTGTTTCTAGAGCTGTATAGTACTGAGTTTTAAGTTCCGGTACAAGTTCCTTTACCCTGTTGGCAATCATGGTTGAACTTGAACTTAAACAGAAGAAGATGCAATTTTCTAATGTGGAGGAGAACTGTATAGAGTGTGGGCATAAGAGAAAGGTATGTGTATGATTTGTCCTGTGTTTCTTTTTGTTTCTTTGGTAATGCCATTTCCATACTGTATACAGGTAATTTGTTGTTTTGGGCTAGTCATATTCGCTTGGTTTTTGGGCCTGCTTAATCTATGGTACAGGCAGGGTTAAGTGGTGGAGGCTTAGCTTTGTTCTGTTTTGAATTCAGTATCGTTTGTTGCATTTTGTCGCGGCAAATATATGATGAAATTCCCCTTCTAAGCAACTGCTCATTGGTTTGCGGGGATGTTTGCTGGGTGTTTGCTCTGACTACAACAGCTTCTGAACTTTTCAAAGCTTCCATTGCTAGCAGCTTGCCATCTATAAATGGGATTGACAAGGACATTTTTCATAGTAAATTGTGCTGTTAAATTTGGCTTAGATACTACAGGAGATTTAGGTTTGGGTTGGATGGATTGAATGAAAATATCATACCACCCTGGGGACTAACTGTTGCTGCTGCATGGGGGCTACCACTAATCATATTGTCTAATGTCTATGGAACTACAGATAAAAGTATCATTGGTCAAATTATGCGAGTAACATTCCGATGTCAAGTGAATAACACCCCAGAAATAAATCTTTAATGAATATCATTGGAAGAACACAAACCAAGGAGACTTAGCAGCTGCATTAGGTCAGTACATTGAAATAGGAAGATATTAGTATATCATGTGACAGAGTAACTACATGTGCATGGGCCATCTGAGACAAAAAAGGTAGCGTCTCAACAACTTCAAAGTACTGTGGTTGGTTACATACTTAAGAAATCCAAAATAAGTAATGTTCATCCATGTCCAAACTTACAAATTCAGAAAATGGAATTTCAGAGTCAGACTTTTGCATGGTGCACAACCAACATGGTAAAAAGCTCATTTTTCCAACCACGTACCACAGACAAAAAGGCAAAAATACACAATAGGTCTACAGAAACCCAATACATTTCATGCAGGCCTGAGGTCTACGAACTCTTGTGTAGTACTTGTTCAGCTGTAATTCATTCCGTTGCTCTTGAGACTAATTATAACGTACTTTAAAAAAGGAAGAACACTTCTTAGTCCGACCAAGGACGTTAAATAACGTCCTTCGTATAGTCCTATGCTAAGGCACAAAAATGAAACAGCCACAGAGCGCAGCCTTAAAAGATGGTAACAACTATTAGTAAGTGAAATATACCATCTCTGCTTCTGCAGAAACGTATCTTTGACATGCAATGTCTGTGAAGCCATGTGCATATAGCTCATTGCGTATTAAGTTTGAAGGTTTGCTCTTTCCTCCTTTGTCCTTGTAGATGAGTTGCCGTCGTTTCGTGCCACGTACTTCAACTCCGCACCAACACATAACAGCCCTGGCGACTTCAAACAGACCATAGAGAACTTTAAGAGGGCCCAGGAACAGGGATGGCGGCCGGGAACAAGTATACAGAAGGCCGCGGGTGAGCAGGGTGACCTCTTTATTCTACCTCTCTGATTGGTCAGTATCGATAGATTGATCGAATGACTGTTTGATTCATTGATTGATTAATTGGTACTCAGTTGAATACTGAAACACTAAACGTTGTACGCTCTCTGCACACAGCACGAGTAGCTGGAAAGCCGACGGCGAAAAGTGCGGAGGCGGAGGATGTGCGGTTGGGTTTCGGGCCGACCAATGGTTTCGCCCGAGGGTGGGCCGAGGCTCGGACTGAGGCCGTTATCAAGGCTGCTCAACGTGCTGCTTCCAGGTCATCAATGACTTTATAAAGATCAGCATTAATCAATAGTTGAATATTCAGAAACAATATCACGATTATGCAAATTAGGGACCGGTATATGTAAATTAGACGCTAGGATTATCCAATCTAGGTCACAGCCATGGACAGTAACCTTTACAAAAGCTGGATTTCTTTTGGACCATCCTCAACCTGTTTCTTCTTTTTATTCGCCAGGTCTTCGAATTCCCGAGGTGGAAGAGAGAACTCTCGTGCGACGTCTCGCGCGAAGTCACGTGCCCACACCCTTCCGGTCATCGTGGAAGAACAGTCGGACAGGAAACGTCAAGAAGAGGAGATACAGATGGGCAAGGTCAGCAAATAGTTAACGTATCTGCTTTTAAAATAAGTTTTATTTAGACAACTTTTGGCGACGCCCCGGGGGTGGTAGCACGTCTTTCTCCATAACTTCGTGATCTTTACTACAAAAAGCAGTTACATCAAGCAACTGGATATGATTTTAGAAACGGTCAGATGTTTCAGACAACATCCACTATCTTTCGTTAGTGACACCAAAGATAGTGGATGCTATCTTAAACGTCTGACCGTTTCCAAAATCATAACAGTTGCTTGAGTAACTGCTTTTTGGCGTATCGTATTACCTGGATGTCTAACCTTCATCAACATTTACTGATCCTCACACCGTTGTATCTACAGAGCACCCCGTACAGACCCACCCAGCTGGAGCTGACGGACATGGAGAAGTGGAAACAGGATCGAGCTACCGACGCTTACATCAACGAGATGGAGAAGTTCCGCAAACAGCGCCACCGCCGGTTCTTCAAGGATCTGGAGGAGGTGGAGCACGAGCAGATAGACACCTACCACAGACAGCTCAGGTATGAACAGATACACATCTACCACAGACAGCTCAGGTACGAACAGATACACACCTACCACAGACAGCTCAGGTAGGAACAGATAGACACCTACCACAGACAGCTCAGGTACGAACAGATAGACCCCTACCACAGACAGCTCAGGTATGAACAGATACACATCTACCACAGACAGCTCAGGTATGAACAGATAGACCCCTACCACAGACAGCTCAGGTACGAACAGATAGACCCCTACCACAGACAGCTCAGGTATAAACAGATAGACACCTGCCACAGACAGCTCAGGTATGAACAGATAGACCCCTACCACAGACAGCTCAGGTACGAACAGATAGACCCCTACCACAGACAGCTCAGGTACGAACAGATAGACCCCTACCACAGACAGCTCAGGTACGAACAGATAGACCCCTACCACAGACAGCTCAGGTATGA
>NC_049983.1:20121489-20124673 GCF_000003815.2 Branchiostoma floridae | reverse complement strand
CTCAGGTATGAACAGATAGACCCCTACCACAGACAGCTCAGGTACGAACAGATAGACCCCTACCACAGACAGCTCAGGTATGAACAGATAGACCCCTACCACAGACAGCTCAGGTACGAACAGATAGACCCCTACCACAGACAGCTCAGGTACGAACAGATAGACCCCTACCACAGACAGCTCAGGTACGAACAGATAGACCCCTACCACAGACAGCTCAGGTACGAACAGATAGACCCCTACCACAGACAGCTCAGGTACGAACAGATAGACTCCTACCACAGACAGCTCAGGTATGAACAGATAGACACCTACCACAGACAGCTCAGGTATGAACAGATAGACACCTACCACAGACAGCTCAGGTACGAACAGATAGACTCCTACCACAGACAGCTCAGGTAGGAACAGATAGACACCTACCACAGACAGTTCAGGTACGAACAGATAGACCCCTACCACAGACAGCTCAGGTACGAACAGATAGACACCTACCACAGACAGCTCAGGTACGAACAGATAGACTCCTACCACAGACAGCTCAGGTATGAACAGATAGACACCTACCACAGACAGCTCAGGTACGAACAGATAGACACCTACCACAGACAGCTCAGGTACGAACAGATAGACACCTACCACAGACAGCTCAGGTACGAACAGATAGACCCCTACCACAGACAGCTCAGGTACGAACAGATAGACACCTACCACAGACAGCTCAGGTACGAACAGATAGACACATACTACAGACAGCTCAGGTATGAACAGATAGACACCTACCACAGACAGCTCAGGTACGAACAGATAGACCCCTACCACAGACAGCTTAGGTATGAACAGATAGACACATACCACAGACAGCTCAGGTACGAACAGATAGACACCTACCACAGACAGCTCAGGTACGAACAGATAGACACCTACCACAGACAGCTCAGGTACGAACAGATAGACACATACCACAGACAGCTCAGGTACGAACAGATAGACCCCTACCACAGACAGCTCAGGTATGAACAGATAGACACATACCACAGACAGCTCAGGTACGAACAGATAGACACCTACCACAGACAGCTCAGGTACGAACAGATAGACACCTACCACAGACAGCTCAGGTACGAACAGATAGACCCCTACCACAGACAGCTTAGGTATGAACAGATAGACACCTACCACAGACAGCTCAGGTATGAACAGATAGACACATACCACAGACAGCTCAGGTATGAACAGATAGACACCTACCACAGACAGCTCTGACTATTTCCTACAGAAACTACGATTTCGAAATTTTGGACTTTCTAAAAAGAAAACTAAAATGTTTGTCATCTATTGTTTCGGTCTTTGTTATCTATTGTCTCGCTGTGATTCTTACACACGACGATATATCTTTACTCCAACAGGGAAAGTAAGAAGAAGTACTTTGAAACAGTAGACCAGCAACGCGCCCAGCTGAAGGACCTGCGGGACCGATACCTTAGAGAACAGATCGACCGCTTCAAACGGTTCCACCTGCGGAACGAAGACGTCCAACAGTACCTGGAGACCAGGTCCATCCCCAGGGACGACTACGGGCTGCCCGAGGTCCTGGAGGGAGAGCTACCTCGGGTCTTCTCTCCCAAAGCTCCTCTTCCTCCCAAACCGCCGTCAGTCAAATCAGTCATGCGAGCGAAGAACCTGAGTAATTTCGCCAGTATATGGAACCAGAGAGCCGCTCAGCCTAACTGGGCGCCTCAGACTGTCGACGACGAGAAGCTGCTGCCGGATATCAAGAAATTCTTACCAACAAGAGAAGAAACGCCAAAGAACACATCGAAGGCTGAGAGGGTGTACGCACAGAAGCCACCGTCGAGACAAGCGCAGGCGCAGAAGCCGCAGTCTCGCGCCTCACAAAAAGCAGCATCTACCGACAAGGGGATGGCCAAAGCAGCGGCCACGGGGCCACAGAAGGTCAAGTCGCCAAAGAAAGGCATACGACTGGCCACGAGAGGGTCTCGTAAATTAGGAACACGGGGGACGAAGCGGTCCCTAAAAGTAGGCTCGAGGCAGGCTTCGAGAGGACATCACGAGACGAAGCCGCAGCATGATTCTAGAATGCCACTCATTGTGCAGAAAGTTGAGAACAGAGTGTCGCCAAACTCACCTGAAAGATAGTCTATACATGGTGCTACAGCTCGCAGTTTCTTGTCTTTAAAAAGACCAAATCTGGCTTATGCTGCTCTTATGTATCTTTTAAATGTAACCCTAAATGCTGCTGCAAAGTTGTCACTTTTCCAGATGTCGGGATCGTTTCTTAACAATTCTGGTCAAAATGTGCAAATGTATAAGTGTGAACGTTCATGCCAAACGTGTTATTTGTAGTTTTGATGATATTATATATCAGATTCCAGCTACACATCTTATATATTACGAACCACTTATTAGTAAGCCTGAAAATCTGCATTATCATATACAAGATGCTGCTATGTATAAAGGAAAATAATTATAAGTTCATGGAAAATGTTGAAGTTTCCACATTGTTGTCATCAGATCTATATATATCAAGACAGTATCTTGAAATTATATTTAAGTTTGTTTCCAGTGTAGACGAAGCAAATGTTGCTGAACAATGTGTATTTTGAAGAAGTTTTGAAATTTCAGTATTTTTTACTATTCGGAGTTTTCAAACGGCTGCTGTAGATGTGACATAGTTGGAACGTGCTGACAAATAGGACTGGGCATATTGTCTATCAGTCAATAAACATTTGATGATTACATCTTTACTGTCCATGTATTGGTGATGTGTCAACAAGCCTTTTTTCCTGTTGATATTCCACTAACTGAGGGGAGCATTTACATGAATGAATGAACAAGATTTTTCCCTTTAATGTATATAACTGTCCAGGCAGAAAGTACTTTATATCATTTTATTTCCGACATTGCCATTAAGATAATCACCTAAAACATAGCACCTTTTCGTTAGTTGTATAAATGAGGACATTAGTATAAAACGTATAATACGTATATGTTTCAAAACAATAATACAGTCTTATATAGTAAGGTTCTTTTAGCACAACCAGAAAATAACTTACTTCCGACGTTTCGGTGTCTGTCAGACACCATCATCAGGGTGGAATGACGGGAACTACTTCTTGCTGCTACTTATAGCCGATGTAGGTGGCGTGCAGCAGCAAGAATG
>NC_049983.1:20101547-20121389 GCF_000003815.2 Branchiostoma floridae | reverse complement strand
TGTACAGCAGCACTCACGATGAAGGTTAGGATCACAACCAATAACACACAGAAAAAAATGTGGTGTTTCAAGTTGCCCTATCCCCCAAGCACAGGTTCGGCACCGGCATTTTTTGGCGATTTTTCTTCTATTCATCAATATAATTTACTTGCTATATCGTATATGTGTTGCAGCATGAGTTGGTTGCGGTCATTCCACCCTGATGACGGTGTGTGACAGGCATGTAAATGTTGGAAGTAAGTTATTTTCTGGTTGTGCTAAAAGAACCTTACTATATGAATAACTGCCAACCTGATGAAGTTATTCACGAATAATACAGTCTCAACGATACAACCACCTCCATCGTCTCATGTCAGTAAAATAACATCATAGAACTTAAGAAATATCTAATGATAGATGAGGAATACCATTAACAAACTACATGTATATAACCCGGCTTCGTTGATGTCTGAAGGGGATGGAAAGGTGAGGCTATCTAGAGACAGTACAGTTTGTTTCGTGATTTCTTTTAGTAATAATTACTTCATGTATGCCTTGTTTCCTAGCCTGGTATCCAGTCTTGTACAGCCTGATGTAGGCTGGGGATTATGGTTGAGAAGTGAGCCTCAGCTGTTCAGCCTGGATACCAAGCTACTTTCCCTCCTAGTTACTTGACCATTTGATTAGTTAGTTGTGTTTGCCATCTTGGTAATTGATTCGAAGTCGCCTATGTGAGACTTTTGAATGTGATCTTCTCTTTTGCAAGGACAAAATTTAAGGCTTTGTCAAGTGTGGACGGTTTCTTAACCTTTGCTGGTTTTGTCACAAAATCCTTCAGTAGTACCTTGTAAGAGCTTTCTATCTCGTCTGAAAGTTTCTTGATTTTCGTCAGGGATCCGGTGAAAAACTCCCATGCATACTGTCTTTCCAAACCCTGTCGCGCTTTGTTTAAAGCATTATTGGTCGTCTCAATGGCTAATTGCCCCTCTTTGTCAGCAGTGGCCATCATAACTGTCTCCCCTATCTTCAGGGAACTGGATATACTATTGATGGCATCCTCCGTCTGCAGTGAGCTGTTCTTAGCAGATATTTCTACCTTTTTAAGATTCTCATCTAGATTCTTGATGGCCGCCTTTAACTCTTTGCCCTTGAGGTTCTTGACTTTAACCATAGAGGCTTCAAGCTCCATGGTGTTCTTACTTAAGGTCTTTTTAGCAGACGCCTCCATTTTGGGGTCGATTTTCTTCTGGGTTGTTTGCTCTCGTTGACCATGAGAGCTCTGCATAACGAACAAAGCGCGGATAAGTTCGGACTTGTCGCTCTCATTGGAGAACTGCTGGGCAGCGTCCAACTTGTTGGCTGCCGTCTGCAGAGACGTGATGGACGTCAGGACAGATCCCACCACTTCTTCACCCAAATGAGCGACGGGTGATTTCTTCTTCACTGCGATAGCTGCTGATTGACTGGCTTGTGAGGCATTCTGTCCCGAAATGGTTTGACCTGCGAGTGCTGCAGACGACGCATTGCTCGCTGCTGATTGGCTGACTTGTGAGGCATTTTGACTCGAAGCGGTTTGACCTGCGGCTGCTGCAGACGACACATTGCTCGCTGCTGATTGGCTGCTTTGTGACACATTGCTCGCTGCTGATTGGCTAGTTTGTGACACATTCTGTCCCGAAGCGGTTTGACCTGCAGCTGCTGCAGACGACGCATTTGTAGCTGCTGATTGGCTGGTTTGTGACACATTCTGTCCTGAAGCGGCTTGAGCGGCAGCGGATGCAGACGATACATTGCTCGCTGCTGATTGGCTGACTTGTGACAAGTTCTGTCCCGAAGCGGCTTGAGCGGCAGCTGCTGCAGACGACACATTGCTCGCTGCTGATTGGCTGGTTTGTGACACATTCTTTCCCGAAGCGGCTTGAGCGGCAGCTGCTGCAGACGATACATTGCTCGCTGCTGATTGGCTGGTTTGTGACGCATTCTTTCCCGAAGCGGCTTGAGCGGCAGCTGCTACAGATGACACATTGCTCGCTGCTGATTGGCTGGTTTGTGACACATTCTTTCCTGAAGCGGTTTGACCTGCAGCTATTGCAGACGACGCATTTGTAGCCGCTGATTGGCTGGTTTGTAACACATTCTTTCCCGAAGAGGCTTGAGCGGCAGCTGCAGCAGACGACGCATTGCTCGCTGTTGATTGGCTGGTTTGTGACACATTCTGTCCCGAAGCGGCTTGTGTGGCAGCTGCAGCAGACGACACATTGCTCGACACTGATTGGCTGGTTTGTGACACATTCTTTTCCGACGCGACTTGAGCTGTAGCTGCTGCAGACGACGCATTTGTAGCTGCTGATTGGCTGGTTTGTGAGATATTCTGTCCCGAAGCGGTTTTAGCTGGAGTGGATGTTGCAGACGACACGTTGCTTGCTGCTGATTGGCTAACATGTGAGGCATTTTGTGCCGAAGCGGTTTGACCTACAGCTGTTGCAGACGACGTATTTGTAGCTGCTGATTGGCTGGGTTGTGAAATATTCTGTGCCGAAGCGGTATTAGCTGCAGTGGATGCTGCAGACGACACGTTGCTTGCTGCTGATTGGCTGGTTTGTGTCATATTCTGTCCCGCAGCGGTTTGAGCTGCAGGTGCTGCAGACGATACATTGGTCGCCGCTGATTGGCTGGTTTGTGACACGTTCTGTCCCGCAGCGGTTTGAGTTGCAGGTGCTGCAGACGATACATTGCTAGCCGCTGATTGGCTGGTTTGTGACACGTTCTGTCCCGCAGCGGTTTGAGTTGCAGGTGCTGCAGACGATACATTGGTCGCTGCTGATTGGCTGGTTTGTGAGGTGTTTTGACTCGAAGCGGTTTGTGCTGCTGTCGAGGAAACGTTAGTAGAAGATGATTGGCTGGCCTGTGTGACATTTCGCCCAATGGCACTTTGGTCTGCTCCAGACGATATATTGTTTGCCGTTGATTGGCTGGCGCCTGATAAGCTTTGGCCACTAGTATTTTTGGCTTGAGAGGACGACTCATTTACTGTTTGTGTTTGGCTAGGCTTAGACAGGTGTTGCTCCGTAGTGTTAGCCTGATCAGTCGTGTTTGTTGTCGGTTTGGTTACGACTGGAGCCTCCGTCGTTGGCGTTTTAGGAACGATTTTAACGCCACCATCGGGAGCAAGCTGAATGGTGATTCTTTTGCCATGATCGGTGTCGATTGCGTTATCCTGAGATTCACTTACTGCACCTTTCTTTTCCTCCATCTCATGTTTGACCTCTTTCATGATCATGCCAAGATTGGTTTGCATTTGGTGAAGGATATTCAACTGCTTACGACGACGATTTTCCTCATTCAAATCTCTCACTTCTGTGAAAGAAAAATAGAACGTTTTTGCAAATTGCATGTATCTAAGTTTGTTGTGTAAATAAACGACAAACACTGGAATGAGCTAGATCTACTTCGGGGTTCCTCTGTAATAGTGTATGCTTCAGGCTACGAGCACGAGGGTCAACAGTAAGAATTAACGATTCTGGTACACCCAGTGCCCATATCTATGCAGAGTGTCCATATCTACTTAAGTATTATCTCAAGTATGTCCATCTTTACCCTAGGAATGTTTCTACATACCTGCTGATTTTTGTTCCGTCCCACTGCTAAAGCTTGGATGTTCCACACTACCGGCGATGTTGCTTGGCAAGTCATTTTGCATGATTTGTTTTTCATGAACTCTGTCAGCTACTTGTCTGTAGTTGTCGATCCTAGATGGTGAAGTAAATAAACGGTTGGTTTGTGTGTATAACATCTACAATTATAGTATGTCATTTGCCAGGGCATAATAATCCCTTCTTGATTATATCTGTAAATGTTTGAAGATGGAATTCACACATAAGAATTACAGTAGAAGTACGTACACATTGAGCAATAATAGTAGCGTCGTGGGAATTTACTACCGCGATATCACTACTACCAAATGAACCTAAGGCATCCCGTCAATTTGTGATATACATATGAATGAATGAGTGGTTTATTATTCTTGTAAAACATTGTTTCGCGTACATTAATTCTAAACAATATAGTCATAAAAATGCAAATACAATTTACCGTTTTCCGTCTCAACTGTGACGGTACTGGGCTATTTTGGTAACTAATGGGCAGGTTGCTGCCAAAGTCATTTTTGTAGCTTCTTAGGTTTCGGTCGTTTTCTTGTCGTGCTGTGTCGGGCAGGAGATCTGCAATACCTTTCAATGTGGCCATTCCGTGGGCAAACCAGACGCACATATAGTTTTATTTGGGGGGGGGGGGGGTTACAAGTACATGTAACGTTACTTACATGTTAAGCTTGTCTTCCATCTCGTGAAGGATATCCAACTGCTTACGACGGGTCTCCTTGGTCAAATCCCTCACTTTGGCGAAAAAGAACATATAAGAATTATCACAATTTATGCAATTATTTAAGTTTGTTACCTGTTTAAACATTAGCATACATTAACGTGATATATTGATGTTAAATGTAATCAGAATCGACCACATAGACTACACCAGAATAACCTTAAGAATCTAAACAAAGACAGACACAACTAGAACACATTGAACACTTCTGTGCCATCCATGTACATACCTGCTGATTTGCTTTCTTTCCCACCGCTATATGTTGGGTGTTCCACACTGCCGGCGATGTTGCTTGGCAAGTCATTTTGTCTGATTCGTTTTTCATGTGCTATGGCGGCCTCTTGTCTGTGCCTGTCCATCCTAGACGTAAGGTAAATAAACGGTTGGTTTGTGTGTGCAGCACCTACTCTGACTAAAGTGTGCCTTTTGCCAGCACAATTATCCATTCTTCATTATATCTGTAAATACTTCAGGATATGAAATTCAAGCAAAAGAATTAAAAGTAGAAGTACATACACATTGAACATCAAACAGGAGGGACTTAACTTCAACGATAACAAATAAATCTAAATTTACGGATTGTTCTGACATCCCTTCAGTTTGCAGCATCTGTATGAATGAATGAGTGGTTTATTATTCTTGTAAAACTCTTGTATGATTGTAACATATCATTTTTCGTTATTCAAAAGTCTCAACAGTGATCGTCCTGGGCTATTTTTTGGTAACTAATGGTGTGGCAGGGTGTTAAAGTTATTTTGTAGTTTCGTAGGTTTAGATCGTTTTCTTGCCGTGTTGTGTTGGGCAGGAGATCTGCAGTGCGTTCCGATGTGGTCATGTCGTGGCCAGACCAGACGTACATATCGTTTTTTTTTTAAATTGACAAGTACACGTACTTACATGTCAATCTTGTCTTTCATCTTGTGAAGAATATCCAGCTGCTTACGGCGGGTCTCCGGGTTCAAATCTCTCACTATTGCGAAAAAGGACATGTAACAATAATCATGATTTATGCAATCATCCAAGCGTACATTAACGTGATATTTTGAATATCACCAGAATTGACAATATGGACTTCAACGAAATAATCTAAAAAGTCCCCAAAATCGAAACGAATACGGACACAATAAGAACACCTTAAACACTTTTGCGCCATCCATGTACATTACCTGCTGATTTGCTTTCCGTCCCACCGCTATAGCTAGAGTGTTCCACACTCTCGGCGATGTTGCTTGGCAAGTCATTTTGTCTGATTTGTTTTTCATGTGCTCTGGCAGCTGATTGTCTGTATCTGTCGAGCCTAAGAGGGAGGTAAATAAACTGTTAGTTTGTGTGCAAAATCTGTATCTTTTGCCAGAGTACATCAAAGCACTCTCCATCATGTCCTTATATATATTTGAAAAGCTGAAATTCGCACAAAGCAGTTACAGTAGGAGTACCGAGTATGGACATATTGGACAAAAAGTGGTAATGTCATCAGAATTGACAATAACACTAGTAAAATAGAAACTGCAAACATTAATACTTTCCAAACAGGTTGTTTCTTACGTGTTTTGGTGCTTTCTTTGTGACAGGTAAAAGACAGAAAGAAAACAGCACAAAAAAGAAGTCCCGATAAAAACGTCTAAAACACGCAAAAACAGCCGAACCTGTTTGGAGAGTAATGCATTAGCACCTTTTGGATTTGTAAATTAATTTGTCACAACAGAAAAGGATAGGATACATGTTCCTCGTTCTGGTCACCTCATTGGTAAAACATGGACATGCTAAGTATGGATACACAATGAGCTATAAGTCAAATTTCAGATTGAAAACTACGCATCTCGTAATTCTCTTTATAGGGTTTTATATTGCTAGTGAAGAATGTTTACCGTTGACGAAGGGCCTCTAAGTACGGATGTACCACACGGGTCTTGTGAGGAGACCAGATTCCCAGCATATCTCTCCTTCTGTGGTCCTTAGACACATCCTTGACGGCTATGGGGAGAGAAAGGCAGTACGTGTCATTGCCTCACTCAGTCATTGATAACGTTATCATAAAATCTTCCGACCTTTGACAAGGTTCCATGACTTAGCTCAAAGATTTCAACTTGATAGTGAGTCTGTTGAAAATACATTGCTTTACACACACACACACACACACACACACACAAACACACACAAACAAACACACACACACACAAACACACACACACGGCACTGTAGATTGTCTTCATCTGGATTTCTCTCCTACAAATGGTGTGTAGTAGGGCTGGGTATCGGTACAGCGTACCGGTACAAAACCGGTTTTTCTTGTTGGACCGGTCCAGAAAAACCGGACCTGAAAAAATTAGGTGGACCGGATGTTGGACCGATTAGAAAATTAACATATTATTTTATCAGGCATTCACACGTTTTGGCGCTTGCAGTTGGAAGAAAATGACAAGAGTGAAGTAGAGTAGACTTTATAGTAATTTCTACCAAGGTTTACAGTCAATCGTACAGGTGCAGTTAGCGTTGTAGGATTTTAAAACGCCAGTGTAAGTCTAATACCCCGCCAAACATATTTCTTTGTAGTGAAATGGACAATTGGTATGAGTCATACTGAATCAGGTCCAGGTTCAGGTCCGGACCTGATCATTTGGACCTGAACCGGACCTGGACCTGAATTTTCTGTACCGGTACCCACCCCTAGTGTGTAGTTTTGGGTACGAGGGCTACCAGCAGAATGATCGACTCTGGTACAACCTGTGGTCTAGTCCTGTGTATTGTCAATTTGGTTCTATGTTTAGTTATGTCATTTGTAAATAAGGTGTAAAACAATTTGAATATTTGTCTTTCTGTGTTTTGTCACAGAGTGTTGAAAAGCACCAGCGAGCTATGAACTGAAATAGTGATGAGCAAGTAACCCTGGTTGTCCTCGTCCTCTACATGTATAAATGTTTGTGGATTGGGCACAGATTTGTCTGACATGTTGTTGGACCACCTGCCCTGACTTCAAAAATTGCAAGCCTCCAGCCATGGGCTCGCCTCATCTAACAGACAACTCAGTGTTCATCCCAGCTCTTTGTGTTTGCCAGTTTATCGTCACCTTCAGCAATTGGCGGTGTTTGAAACATTAGAGACGACGTTCACGTGTATATTACACATGTCAGAATTATTCCGCTTCCACTTAGAATATTTCTGTCTAGCATTTGTGTTAGTTTACAGTACATTGTATGTCATGTGAAGTCAGCCATATGATTCACACACACACACAAAATAGCATTTTCTGAACATTTTGCTGTTTCTTACAAGCAGAAACACTCCAACAGATACTCTCTCTGAATAAAATCAAATGTTTCCCGACCAGAAACAAATGTAAACGTTGTCGGGAAGAAGTCAGTATCTCCTGCCTACATATGCTCGTTTCTATGATTGACATCATCATACCCATTGGATAAATTCATTTCGCATTGATATAAACCCCATGATGTATGTTCAGATAACATTGATATTCCTTGCTGTGACCTAAAATGAATATTACTGCTATCATGTGACCTAAAAGGTATCTCACAGCGCACACATCGAGAAGAGAATCGTATTGACCAACAGCAACGCCAAAAGTTAAAGCATGCCTTGTCGATTGTTGGTTACACAGTACAGGCACACAAACAAGAGCTAAATCTTGTAAAACATGTAAAACATACTTGGCAGATATTACAGATGTAATATAAAACTGTACGTGCATGATGTGACCGAAGAATCACCATGATGTTTTACTGACACTAACAGATAATCATAACAGAAATATGGAATGTGACCCATATTCAGTCACACAAAACACATGTACTAAAAAGTGAGGCGATGGAAGCTTACCTGAAAAAGACGTCGCCGTCTGGACCGCATTCAGTAGAAAAACTACAAACAAAATACTCGCCCATCCTGAACAGGCCCGAAAACAACCCATTTTGGCTCTCAAGGTCCAAAACCTGGAGAGATTTCGGGACTTGTTGTCAGGAAACTGGTCCAAAAGTCACTGGAGCGAAGTAGAAAGACCCGTTGGACAGGAACAGACAACTGGCCGATGGTGGATGTGCACAAAATATGTTCCATTAACTAGGCAACTCGATAAGAGCAGGAGCATACGCCTTCCGGACATATGCAGGAAAATTATACAGTATCAGATTGGTGTTACTATTATTATCTGAAACATTTTGATGTATGTGTTCCTGCGCTAATAATTATTTTCCTTTCTGATCCTGCGGTGAACGCCAAAAGAAACATTGCCCGCTGAGAGTTGCGCCGCTGTATTCAATTTCCTTCCAAAAAATACTTACAGAAAATGCTTCTTGTGATGTACTTTATTCTTATTACTCACCTCCAACATATACAGATTCATTTGTCTCTCTCCGCTGCTTATTAAATCTTATAAGCTTGAGTAAGTAAGATAACTTAAGCACTAAGAAATCGCTCTTGATACAACCATTCCTTTCTTACAATGATCTGTGACCAAACCGTAATGACGTAATTGCTATTGAATATTAATATCACATCATTAGCATCTATTTTACTCTGATTGCTATGTAAAAACAACCATAGTAGTGACAACTAGGTTTTAATTTCAAATGCCATCATATGAGTGTGTAACTTACATCTTTCTGAGTACACAGAAAACCATTTTCAGGTTTACATTTAAAAATGTTGTTTGCTTTGATTCAGATCTATTCAAATCTTAGCATCTACGAGTTACAACACAATTCAAGTTTGTCGGGTGCTATATAACATTTAAGGAATCTTTTACTGACAAAATGATTGTATATATGTCCTATATTCTATATCGTGTATACACCGCGCCTCACACACGCACGCGCCCGCACACACATACTAGCACACACACGCACACACACACACACACACACACACACACACACACACATATATACACACACACGCGCACGCACACACACATACACGTAACTAAGTACATATAGCATGTACATAGCAAAATCATTCAGAAAGACTAATCAATGCATCTCATGACCTTTCCTTATATATGGATATTCACTATGATATACTTTTCAGTAATAACGTTAAGTCATTACCATTGCACTTCACCAGAAATAGGCAAATGGCAATGTAAACTCTACAGGTACAATTTTCACTGCATCTCTCTGCACTTAAGTCAAGTTAATTAAGATGAGTAAAACATAATGTAATCTTTCTCAAGATCTTTTTGCAACCTGTCTTTTCTTCCAATGAGCTGCTATCGAAATTACATTTAAGTAATTGTCACACACAATGTCATATTTCACTCGGATCGGTACGTAAGAACAACCATAACAGTGAAAACTAGGTTTGTAACTATGCATTCTGAGCTGTCAACTATCATCTTGCAACTAGTATTCCAACCGTTGAAATATTGTTTTCGCTCGTTAGACAGGCGTCCAAATGACATTTTAGAAATTGTACTCATGTAAAGCCACACAGGTATATTCAAAAGTCCTTCCAAACTAGCAAGGAATACAAATATACAAGAAAACCTTTTAGTCTTCAAACTTATAATACTAATGATATTCATATTAATTGTACAGTGTACTCGGTCACAAACTTGTAACCAGGGCTTTTCTGCTATTGAACATATGAAAAAAGGGTATTAAATAAACAGTACTTATTACAATCAATTTAGTTATCAGGCAAAAGAGTTATCCAATTAAAATAAGAAAACAACTCATGATTGTTACAAAAAGATAACAACAAGTGCTGGGTCATGGCTGCATGGACCAATCAGACGTCTCCATTCCCATCGGTTAATGTAAGCAAAACCAGTTCATTCATGATCGGCCAAGAAGCTACGAATGCGCACTTGAAGGAATGATGGATTGCAACTTGTCAACATTATGACTTTGAATTGTCTGTATGATAATAACACTAATGTACCACTATTCCTTAGGCGTTTACGGTAACAATATAACGCCCCGCTAACTTTATTCGACAGCTAGAGCCATGTTAGGAGATACAAGGTCGTATTTGTTTCTCTCACAGGGTGGATTATTGTTATTTGGGACGCTTGCAAATGAAGGGATAGTGACGGGAGCACTGATCGTCATTCCACTGTCCTCTCTTCACCTGGACGCGGAAAATGAGGCCGGCATCTCCATCCTGGTAAAAAAGGTGGAATTAGAACTAAGTTGTTCATATGTCCTAGAATAGCTAATATTTCACCTTTAATTACCTATGTCTTTCATTCTTCTTGTATATCATTATCTTAATTTATCTGCAATTTATCGTTCTTATGTTTTCGCTTAAGTTATTATCATGATTATCTTAAGCCTCTTGAACCTTAAATATGTAATCGCAGATAATTAAAGTACTCACCTTTGAGTACACACCGACACATTCCTGTCCTTCAAACCATGACATAATATTGCAATTGTTGTTAGGCTCTCCCGGCTCCCAGTTCGTGTAGGTGACCTTTGACCCATCGGTAAACTGACGGAACTTTTCATCCTTGCGATTCAGTCCAAACCAGACTAGATGAACACCCCAGTTCCCAACAGGAGCTGTGACCATAGAAAGCATCTTGTTTATTATCAGCTCGTCATACATGTAATGGTTCCTGAGGAGTGAGTGACATGATTCAATTTTCTTTTAGTTCTATCTTCTAAAAGAATGCTTTGTAGGAATATGAGATAAATCAGTGCGCCATGGAGAGCGCTTAAATGTTAATTTAATCACTTCTGTTCCTTTCATTAAAAGATTCTTGCCAAAGAAATGTGAAGTACGCTAGCCCGCTGGTTTATTTGGTGGTCATGATAACCGGGCAGGCCTAATGTCACAGTGCAGCATACGCAAAAGTAAAGGCAGGGCATCATCAAATATTCCAGGACATCTAATTGTTCTTCATTTGTAATATAAATCAATTAGATATCTGGACAATTGTGAAAAACACAATGTACACACATATCCTAATGTTACCAGCGTGGTGCGCTATTTGAAATGCTTGCTAACTTATTAGAAATATGTAACCACTTGTTCGTTGCCAATGACATAACGGCTGACCTTATAAAGGGAGCGCTTCTTTGGCCAGTTTCATTTGACTAAATTGAGACAGGAAAATATTCTATCCAACCCAGCTGTCCTTCTTCATCATCGTGTCCGTAAGGCCACATGATCTAGCTATTTTGTCAATTACATTTGACGACCACTGCAAGGACGGTCAAAAGTTTAATCCACTTTTGTTTTGGAACAACTTTTGACTCTAGCTGGAGTCTATGATGATAATGAGCTTCATGTATAACCTACCACCAACGATGATATTGTTGATGAAGTTGGCCTCCTCACGGCTGGTGATAGAGGCCAAATTCGCACCATCCTGTTTACACTTTGAGTTCGCATTTTGCCAGTTGTCTGCTTTTGTCACCAACGTGTAGCAGTGACCCTTATATCCACTCCACCCACGACGGCATAGCTTGGCTGGAACAAACGACAGTATAATGAGATGACGGATTTTCAATCAATCAATCAAACCCCAGGGTTCTGTTCAATCTGAATGGGCTAAGCCTTTATTTTCCAAAATTAGAATAGAATTCACCTTGCTGGCAGTTCTGTCCAGTCCATCCAGGGTCACAGATACATTTGTAGCCGCCATCTTGGTTCACACAGCGTCCATGTTGGCATGGCTTCCTGGTACATTCATTCAGGTCTGTGTCAAAACGGAAAATAGTTTTTGTGCCCAACATAAGGAAAGTTGTAAAGGTGGTAAGGAGGATGATCAGGGTGAATGCACCAAGGAGAGGGCCAGCAAAATGGAACAAATTGACAATCGTCTACAACAAACAGAATTTTAAAACTCGCCATTTACAGTTAGACCGACACACAAAACGACCTCACCTAGCTGACAGTTCTGTCCAATCCATCGTGGGCTGCAGATACACCTGTAGCTACCATCATTGTTCACACAGCGTCCATGTTGGCAGGGATTTATGGTACATTCATTCTGGTCTGTGTTGGAACAGGAAAGTACAGTTTGCTAATTTATTATTGTTTCCAGACAAACAAACGGGTAGTTAATTGGACCAATGATCTTGAAACTGACAACAGAAGAAGAAAAAAAATCAGACTGGATATAAAACCTTTACTGCTGCAACAGACTAACTACGATGGCTATAGGGAGAATATTCGCCGACATAGCCAATTAGACAAGGGCCTAACGACTAATGCAGAAACGAATTCCACAACATGATATTTCCTTCCTTTACTAGTCTGAGATTCTTGACTAAATGACTTATATTACCGTTAACAAAGTTTAAATGTAAAGTTGAAAGTTCAAACTTTCTCTGCTATACAAGAGGAACTCACCTTGCTGACAGTTGTGCCCAGTCCATCCAGGGTCACAGGTACAGTTGTAGTCGCCATCTTGGTTCGCACAGCGTCCATGTTGGCATGCGTTCCTCATACACGCATTTATGTCTGTGAGATAACGGAAAGTAAGTTGTTGTTTTAAATGGAACAAACTGAAAAGCTTCTACAGCCGAAAATGCCAGACATTTATACTTTATTTCCAAAGAGTCTGTCGGGTAAAAAATTCAATGTAGGAAGAAATTCCAGGAACACTGCAGTTAGAGTTTGACTGCTACACAAAAAAGAACTCACCTTGCTGACAGTTTCGTCCAATCCATCCAGGGTCACAGGTACATTTGTAGCCGCCATCTTGGTTCAGACAGCGTCCATGTTGACATGGTTTCCAGATACACTCGTTCAGGTCTACGTCAAAGAGGAAACAAATATTGTGTTATCGCCACAGATATGACCGGTGTGAAGACAATCAATGTTAATGTAAGTTCAGCATTAATGACAGGACTAGAGGGAAGCCATTAGAATTTGAAGGATAATCAGTGTGAATGCACGTTCAGCACCAAAGACAGAACCAATGTGAAGTTAGCAGGAGGATGATCGGTGTGCATATAAGTTCAGCACAAAGGACATGACCAGTGTTAAGCTAGTGTTTATGTAATATCAGCATCCAGTGTGAAGTTAGTATGAGGATAATAAAGGTGAATGTACTTTCAGCACCAGGGACAGGGTCATAGGATGGAACAAACTTAAAAGTATCTACAACACATAACGTTAGATGTCGGGTATTTACACCACAGTCACACCACATATAAAGATGGACGGCTTTACAAGAAGACCTCACCTTTCTCACAGTTTCGTCCAGTCCATCCAGGTTCACAGGTACATTTGTAGCCGCCATCTTCGTTCACACAGCGTCCATGTTGGCATGGGTTCGATGTACGCTCATTCCGGTCTGTGTCAAATAGAAAAATGCTATTGTGCTCAGCACTAGGGACAATACGGGTGTGAAGATAATAGAGGACAACCAATGTTAATGTAAGTTCAGCTTTAGGTGCAGAACCAGTGTGAAGTCATTGGAATTTTTTAAAAATTGAAAAAGATCATCAATATAAACGTGCATTCAGTGCCAGGGACAGAACCAGTGTGAAGTTATTTCAGAACCAGTGTGAAGTTAGTAGAAGGATAACCAACGTGAATGTAAGTTTAGCACCATGGACAGGGCCGTAGAATGGAACAGACTGACAAGCATCTACAACAGGTAACGTAAGATGAGTATCAAAACACTCCAGTTACACCACATTTATAGCTGGACTGCTACACAAGACAAACTCGCCTCTCTCACAGTTTCGTCCAGTCCACCCAGGCCTGCAGATACATTTGTAGCCACCGTCTTGGTTTACACAGCGTCCATGTTGGCAGGGGTTAGAGGCACACTCATTCTGATCTGTGTCGAAACGGGACATGAGTTAGTATTCTGCACATCACTTGAGACAGGACCGGTGTGCTGTGTGTTGGGGAATAACCAGTGTGGATGTGAGTCATTTGAAGAATAGTCGGTGTTAAGGGAAGTTCAGTACCAGGGCCAGAACCAATGTGAAGTTAGTAGGGGGATTACTAGTCTAAATGTAGGTAGTTAGAATGTAAATGTAGGCTCAGTTCCATGGACAGGACCAGTGTGAAGTCCCTAAGAGGATAACCAGTGTGAATATAAATTCAGCACCAGGGACAGGACCAGTGTGAAGTTAGTAGGAGGATGGTCAGTTTGAATGTGAGTTTAGCACCGGGGACACGACCACTGTGAAATTTGTAGGAGGATGATTAGTGAATGTGAGTTTAGGACCAGTGTGAAGTAAGTAGGAGGATAATCATCGTGAATGTGAGTTCTGAACCAGGGTTTTAGGTTTGATTACTGTTTATGCAATGTCAGCACCAAAGACAAAATTAGTATGAAGCCAGTAAAAGGATAATCAATTTGAATCTACGTTCAGCACCAGGGACAGGATAAAAATGGAACAAACTGACAAGCATCTACAGCACATGATGCACAGCTACAGCCTACAGCTACGTTTGATGAACACTCCAGCTACATCGCATTTAAAGATGGACTGCTATACAAAAAGAACTCACCTTGCTGACAGTTTCGTCCAGTCCATCCAGGGTCACAGATACATTTGTAGCCGCCATCTTGGTTCACACAGCGTCCATGTTGGCATGGGTTCGAGGCACACTCATTCCGGTCTGTGTCAAAACGAAGCATAAGTTAGCATTGTGCTCAGCACTAGAGACAGGACCGGTGTGACGCCTGTAGGTAATAACCAGTGGGAATGGGAGTCATGTGAAGGATAATCAGTGTTAGTAACATGGACAAATTACTAGTGTGAAGTTAGCAGGGGTCAATTAGTCTAAATCTAAGTAATTAGAATAACAATCAATGTAATTGTAGGTTCAGTTCCATGGACAGGACCAGTGTGAAGTCGCTAGGAGGATAATCAGTGTACATCTAAACTCAACACCAAGGATATGATCAGTGTGAAGTTAGCAGGGGATGATCGGTGTTTATGACATTTCAGCATCAGGGACAGAACCAGAGTGAAGTTACTGTAGTTGTAGGATAATAAAGGTGACGCCATAACGGAAAATAAGGGAATACACACATTCAGCATAAAGGAATGTACATATTGAGCAATACCAGGTACATTGATGCTATATGTACATGAAAATACATTCTAGAGCTGACTAACAGTGCATGTGTTACAAAATCTTTCGCTGCAAGGAGTGAGTGAGTGAGTGAGTGAGTGAGTGAGTGAGTGAGTGAGTGAGTGAGTGAGTGAGTGAGTGAATGAATGTTTACGCAAGTCACCTTGCTGGCAGTTTTGTCCAGTCCATCCCGGAAGGCAGATGCAGCTGTAACCAGTATCCTTGTTCACACAGGTTCCATGCTGACAGGGCTTCTGCACACATCCAATCATGTCTGTAGTGAAACAAAGTACCAAATACCTTATTATCTGCGGCAAGTCTGTCTATCAGTGAGTCTCTGTGTGTGTGTGTGTGTATCTGCGTAAGTATGTCTGCATGTCTGTATATCTGTGTGTCTATGTGTTTTGGGTTTTCTCAATATGCGCGATTCAGCAATACCAAAAATCCTCAGTGATGCTTGGCCTGTGGGTACTTGAAATGTCGCAAAGAAGTATTTTGGGTGGAGTCTGCCACCTCATGTTGCCCTAAAAGGGGTTTGGATATCGGGACTTTGTTATCGTTGCACCAATGTGGTCAGAAGCCTATGTTAACATAGATTACCTAATGTTATATTCTGTTAGAACTCGGGAAGATGACAGCAGAGACGCGCCGGTTTTGACTTTTCACTACAACGCCTTCTACAGAATGACAAGTCGTGGTGTCGCACTCGCTTTTTACACTCTCTCCTCGCCACCTGTTTTAGACAATAGACAACCAGCATGTTTAGGGTTCTGGTTAGCGTAGATCAGCATTTGAAATCTCAAACTAACATTGCTTACCTGTAGTTGACAGAAATGTGACGGTTACAGGCAGGGTCTCGGTGGTGTTTGCAAATAAATCTGCTGATTCCGGTTGATATTTGGCAACAAGAGAGGCAGAGCTGCTGTGGTTGAAGAATGCCATGGACGATGGAGGGCCAGGTGTTTTTGAGACCATCATGCCTGCTTGCATCTTTGAATCGAATGTATTCTACAGCCATACGAACAACGTGTAAGATCAGGGTCACAACTTTGCATGTATGGTTGCATCAATTCATACTTCTTAAGGTGTGGTGTAATGAAAATCCTACTGCATCGTTACTACAGCCCTGAAGAATCGTATATTGTCCATTGGTCGAGTGAAAGCTACGACAGAAGTCGGTTTAAGAATATTTTTGATGAGCCACCGGCAATATAGAAATCATAATTCGTACACTTACGTGCACAAAGCAGAAGTGAGACCTGTGTCAACAACACCATTCCTGAATGAGTATATATAATGGCCCTGTAAATTGAAGATATCTCCATATGGTTGTGGGAAATGGTCCTGATGACTGGTGTTCAGTCGATAATTGAGGTGAGTAACATGTTCATAGTGTCTTATAGTATAGTATAGAAAATCCGAGCTAAACGTAAACTACCTTTTTCTCATGTATGAGATGAGTTGCCAGGACTGAAGCGGTGATAACTGACGCAATCATCAAGATGCCACAGCCCAGTGCAAGCAGAATCAATGTACTAACTGTCACCTTGTTCCACATGCCAACGACACGCGCTAAGGTAGAACGCAAAAGATAACTAGTTGTTATTACACCCAAACATACGTCACTCACCGACGTGCACACGTACAACACACATAACGTTACACACACACACACACACACAACACATAACGTTACACACACACACACAACACACATAACGTTACACACACACACACACACATACGAACGCGCACACACGAACACACACACACACCCCAAAAACAATACCAGCTTCACGAGTTTTCAAAGTACAACATTAAACACTCTAATTATCCGCTGTCGCCTTTCAGCATGCATTTACCAACAGTACCTCAACAATAACCCAGCAGTGATGGAAAAATATCATTTCTTGAACAGATCCTTTCGGAAAGGAATAGAAAGAGAAATCGTAATATTCCGTTGGGAATGCAAATGTCCTTTACGTGCATATGTATAGAAACATTAAAAAAAACATGATGTAAGGACATACCACTATGAAGCCAGAAGCAATAGTACATTTGCATAAATCAGGGTCCCCCAATAGATGACCCCCGTTACAAGCATTAATGTATTATGCAACCAATAAAATATACACCATTGTCTGGACATTTAAGATTTATTACTCATAATGTGATGTCATATCTGAAAGTACAAATTGTTGAATGACATGTTAAAGATAAAACATTAATTTTTAAAGGGCCCACAAAAACTAAGAGATATGGAACACGAGCCTGATGACCCCATACCATGGTTGATGCTAAGTATTTACCCAATGCTGTTGTTTTTAATTTTGAAGTAGAGTTGGGCGATCTCATACCTATGCCAAATAGAATGTTGTAACTGTCTGACCCGATTGAATGTAGCAGTTATGACTATTCATTACTTGTACGTTTATCAACACGTACCTTTAGCCTTGTTAGCAAAGCTTACTTCCTCGGGGGTGCCGTAGTCTTTCCCCTCCTCCTTGTACCCGCGGACATCCTCAGGTTTGTCGTAAACGGACTCCTCTCGGTGCTCCGGACACTCCACTATGTGGTCTCCGGGTGAGTCGTAGTCAACTCCCTCTTCCTTGTACCCGCGGACATCCTCATGTTTGTCGTAAACAGACGTCTTGTCGTACTCCGGGCACTCCACTATGTGGTCTCCTATATGCAGGTACCGGGGCTCGGGTGGACCAGGGTGCGGGGCGCTGTCGGCACCGGGTGGGCCAAGTTTTGTCTCACACACAGCTTTGCGCCGGAGTTTAGGATCTTTCTCGATGCCTTTTGCAGGGGTAGAGGGCAATTCTGCCCTTCTTTTCTCACGACGTTTGGGAGCTGGCGTGTGCTCGACGGCCACAGGGCGTATACGTGCTGAACTCAGCTTACTGATGTCCACATCCTCCCCGGGCTTGTCCTCTCCGCCCGGAGCGATCTTCTCGTCGGCTGCCGCCATTTCTGCACCGGAAAAAACACACAAGAATTCAAATACAATCATCAATTGACTCCTGTCACTAGCTTAACATGGTATGGTCCTGTGTGATTACATGTACTGGATACATGGATATTTCATGAGTCATTTCTAACGCTGTAGTCCCTTTTTTAAAGTGATCAATACATAAAGCAACAGGTTGAAATTGCTTTTCTTCCATGGATAAACTTTAACAATATCAATCCTTTGCCTTAAGTTACCCGTTTAGGACCCATCTGAGAGGGTTTTATTTGTCTCATAATACCCCCTTTCCACTAGGACGGCGCTCTCGCCGCGCTCTCTCTGCGACCTACAATATGACACATCTTTCAACGAATTGTATCGAAAATAAACGAATCTTGTTACACTTTGTGTGTTTTGTTGTCTTCTCCATCACACTTTTACGTTTTGTATGATATACCCAGTGTGAAAGCGAAGGTTTCACATATGTTATTTACGTCGCAGTGAGAGCGCAGCACGATCGCCGTCCTAGTGGAAAGGGGGCCTAATCAAGAAGTAAACCATTATCAAAAAGCGTGGTTTTTAAAAAAAAACACTGGCGACGTGAGAATTAGTAAGAAGGGAATGGCGGAACGGTTTGGACTTATTCGTTGAAGTAGGTATTGAAAGGTCTTAACTGAAGCTGGTAGTTGGACTAGTTACAGCACAACTGAGGTTAAAAGTGATGTAGTCTAAATTTGCTAGTTATCATTAGAAACCATGGCTGAAAGTGGAAGTAATCATCACGATATTTTAACTGCGATGAAAAATGTCTGTACTTTGTTCTATGTACGTCATGCAAGTTGCAATGTGAGGTCAAATTACACGCTGTGCAACTCCTGCTGCAGGGCGAGCTGCATGGCCGAAAGAGGGTACCAGTCGTCATTACGTACATTAACTGCAAGTAAATCCGCCACTGTTGAATCATATACACTGTTGAAACACCTACAAATGAAACATGTCACAACAGAGTCTATGTCCTCGTTATTGGCTGGAGCGCACAAATTTTCATCTAATTGTTTCATTGAATATGCAAATAATACTGTAACTTGCTACCATAATCTATTTTGTATGGTGGTCCTCTTAACCAAAAATGTATTTATCGTATGTGTAGATGTCCAAGTTTCGCAAAATTCCATAGTTACATCCTATTATAAATCAGGCAAATAACTTGCACAGTTACATACTTGGTGCATCGTCGTGTACATCAATAACTAACTTACACATGTGAATTAGATAATCCCCACCATTAACCACTATGGAATTATGGCATTGTCACATTGATTATGCAAATTAGACTCTTATTTTTATATTTAGCATACGTTAATGCTGCACCTGCCATGAATTATCTATTTTACGTGCATAAAAACCCTATTATGGAAAACACTAGAAACACATGTGTCCTCATCAATTATGTAAATTAAGTCATCATTAACATAAAAAGCATGCCATATCTGTCGTACAGCTCTGTCTAAACTACATGT
>NC_049983.1:20093015-20101447 GCF_000003815.2 Branchiostoma floridae | reverse complement strand
TAGCACACAGTTTTTCCTGCAAGTTCTACGGCTGTCTGCGTGCTCCAAAATCACTTCGATTCCCTACGAGTTCATACGGAGGCGGTCCTTACCACTTACGGAACCCAAAATATTGCATACGTTTTGGCACGTAGACAGCACGTATTTGCACGTACGGCGGGTTGTGCCCTTAGCTGTACGTCACAAGCCACCAAGCATATCCAGGTCAAAAGATAATACAAAAACGGAATTACTACGGAGGATGATACTCAGGCCACCAGAAACGACGGAGATGATTCGATTTGAAAATTTGACAGGAGAAAGAAGAAACATTACGAAGACAATATATATGTCACCATACTACGTATGGCTGAAATATAAAAAGCGGGTTGTGCCCTTAGCTTTACACAACTAATAACATCCTATATGTATTATACATGCTAAAATTATGACGATCCAGTTGAATTATACACACTTGATGTTATTGTGTGCCTCACCAGTGGGATCATCAGTTGATCACCACCCGTCATTGGAAATTTCAGCCCATTAAGATCAATATTCCCTCGGGGTGGGGGGCCAGCAGTGCTTGGTACACCACCTCCCACTGGTGAGTTACAGAATGGCTATGTTGCAGCCTTTTTTGACCTGGATGTACTTGTTCCAGATCCATGCAGAACCCGTTTCAGCCGCTTCTACTGCAGCTCTTGTGACAGACTTGATTTCCTTCCTTTTGCACCCTAGCACTCTCAGCCATTTTTGAAAGGATGTTGCAGCAAAACTCCGGCAGCTGACCTCAAATGGGTAGCATGAAGCTTTTAACCCTCTGTCTTTACATACTTCACACAACTCTGCATACTTGGTCAGCTTCCTCTCATGGGCAGCATCTACATTGTCCTCCCAAGGTACAGTCAATTCTCCAATCACCACTTCTTTGGCACTTTCCGACCATATTGTAATGTCAGGACGGAGCAAAGTCACTGCCATTTCTTCTGGGAAGCTCCCTTCACCCTCTAGGTCCACTCTGACTTGCCAGTCATTTGCAGATGAGAGGATACATGGCTTTAGGCTGGTGTCATTATTCCACGGCGGAGCGCCTTCCTTGATGAATGGTACAAAGCAATCTATGTGGAAAGGGACATCCTCAGCATTGGTGCATTCAACTCTCCTTTTCACAGCCTACATGCTAGAATTATGACGATCCATATTATTAACTTAACTAGATGACTTATTATTCTCGAATTCTTGAACAAAATTTATTCTTGAAATTCAAGAAAAAGCTGCTACTAGGAGACTCAAACACAATCATGACTTTCTCCCAAATAGCTGGGGGGGGGGGGGGTATTGACCGTGTTTTCAAATCAAGGGTTGAGCTTACAGGGTCATGAAGATTGTAGAGAAGGGATAGTCATAGTTGGCTGTAGTTAGGGCAATACAGTGAATAATGGGTAACGCTTTCAAATCGGGAGCCACAGCTGCAAGAGGGACAATCGACTAAATTACGTGTGGATAAGCTAAAGTTTAAACTACGAGTCCCGATACGGAGGCGTGTGAGTAAAGCGCAGGCGTACCTGGGCGTGACTAAATGTGTGTTAAGCGAAGGGCTAATGTTACTAAGTAATTTTTGAATGACGAAGGATTAAGCGACCATACAGCTATATAAAGACCATTCCAGTGATGTGACCTTTGATAACGAGTTGTGGTACAAGTCGGTGACTGTAAATTATGTTTGTTACGAAGGTCGTAATGAGTAGAGGCAGAGACTTCAGGAGTGATCAGCTCCTGAAGATGCTGACGAGTGTGACCATAAAAATTTTGTCAGTTAACAAACAAGTTGGCCTACAGTGGATCTTTCCGGATACATCCAGACTGAAGAGGATGTAATAAGTTTTGGGACATCAGGTGGTTGTACACGTGTTTAAGGGACTTGACGATATTTATCGGGGGGGGGGAGGGCTGGTGCATAAGGGGGGAGGGCCATTGAAAAATCTTTTTGGCCTGGGGGGAGGGCCATCGAAAAATTTTTTGAGCCGGGGCGAGGGCAATTGAAAAAAATTGCCTCAGTGGCCTTAATAAATACAAGGAAAATGTGCCCCTGAAATGCAGGAAATGAAGTTTCAGATGGTCAAGAGTTCGATTTTTCTCTGGACGTCCCATGCGATGGCTTGCGCCTCCGGCGCCCAGGACGCTCCGGCGCTCGTCATTACATTTAGCACAGTCTACCAGCGAAGTTTATCCCTCAAAATGCAGAAAATCGTGTTTCAGAGGGTCCAAATTTCAACATTTCTCCAGACCTACCTTGCGACGGCTGGTGCCTTGGGAACTAGAAATCGTGAAAATACGTTGGGGGCGTCGTCGCCCTCAATAATAAGCTAAAACAATGTGAAGTACTACTAGAAAGGCTATTAAACTTAGCTTAGTCTGCCAGCAAATTTTGCCCATCAAAATTTAGGAAAGATCGTTTTCGATAGTCAAGACTTCAAAATTTTCCCCGGGGAGCATGCCCCCGGACCCCCAAGGATTAAGTCAATATAGTCCCCCCCCCCCAACATACGAATTTTGCTGCAGCCGCCTCTCGTGTGATTCCATGCTCGCGCGAAGTTTACGAAGACTATAGAAACTAAAATTGGCATCAATATCGATCCTGCGTGCATCGTCTTTTTGTAAACGGAATGGCTCACGGACGGCAACGGGATATTATAAAAGACATTACGATGTTTACTTTCGTGACAGCGGGCTCTCTGCTGCATGCCACGTGACGTAATCTTGATGGCGCGAAAATTTTTCGGCAAGTTTGTAGGCTGGCCAAAATAACTCCCGTTTTGGAATGATCAAAGCAGTCTTGAAGCGGTTAGTAACGATATCGCTAAAATGTACTCAAGTCTCGTCCAACTACAAAATTAATTTATTTTCTTTTGTGTAAATATCGTGCATGTGTAGTGGAAAAGATCGCCGCGGCAATGCCCCTCCCACACCCGCTTTTCTCTGCGTTGATATGGACGCATAAAATCCACGTTTACTTAACAATTTTTTTTCCTCACAGAATGCAGGAAATTGCGTTTTAGAGGGTCAAAAATCTCCAAATTTTCCGGGGAGCAATCCCCGGACCCCCTACACCGGTCGGGCCTTCGGCGCTCCGATCCCAGGACGGCCTTATACTTAGTTATAGCCGTCGGTCTGGCGGAAAGTTCAAGCGCTCAGTTTCGAGATCTTGTGTAACGTTCCCAGTAAGACTTTTTTCACGTAGATTGGAGAAGTGATATCAGACAAGGTAAGTCTTATAACCGCTGCAGTGCGAGTATAACAACGTCAAGTGCTACATGTTTGTATACATGTCATCAAAATGAAAAGTCGGCTGTTTTAAAACTTTGGGAGAGATATGCCCCAGCACTAGGCAGCAGGACTCCAACGTGCGTAATTTGTTGACGCGCGGGTATTGACACCCCGATCGTGGGCCCGTTCAAACAACACTACCGCTATCATTATTGCTAACGTTATATTATTTAATGATACACAGTGTGTGTAATGGAAAAAGTAAGTAAAAATTTCGGGGGGAGGGCCATTGAAAAATTTTTGGGGGCGGGGGGAGGGCCATAGAACAATGTTTGAGGGCGGTGGGAGGGCCATAGAAAATTTTTTTACCAGAACCATTTTGGACTAGCCCTTCTCCCCCCCCCCCCCCGGTAAATATCGTCAAGTCCTTAAATACAATTTTTTCAAGGATTTTGGACAGAGTAGGGATACAAGTCAGTAGTTCCTCAGGGTCCCCCTTTTTGAAAATTGGTACCACATTTGCTCTTTTCCGGGATTCAGGGAAGACTCCGTGGTTTAGGGACAAATCAAAAACATATGCACTTTGGTCAGAGATGTAGGGACATATGGATCTAGATTATCATAGCCACATGTTGTTGATACTTCTTGATCCACTAACACTGGGAAGAACCCCTACTCTTTTGTGTGGCAGGTTCTTTTACGGCTGTCCTCACACACGGGACCCCCGTTTAATGTCCCATCCGAGGGACTTCCCAAACTAGCTAATTAAGTACTCATTTTTATATGAGTGAAGTGAGCAAAGTCATGTAATGTTTACCTTCCCCAAGGGCACAAGATCAGCGACGGATTAGAAGCCGAAACCACTTAGGTCTGAGCCGAACACTATGCATACTTACTCCATACGATATCACTCTACTAACTATCCCTTTACCCCCTCCCCCACCGTTACCTCTGCTTTGAGATAATTATGCCTATGGCACAGCAATTTGATCTGGTTCTGCTCTGTACCGTATTGCAAGTTAGTGAGAGAAAAAATAGCACCACGGTTTTCATACACAATGCTCGTACTAACAGAAATGTTCGAGGTGTTCTTATTCATTATGTTCGGGGTATTTGTAGAATATTTTGCACGTTTCAAAGCATTACAGTGTTGCTGGTATTATCATGCAAATTAGGAACTAACTAATGATTGATAGCTATTCATTTATATAGACTCGTATATGTATGTATATATGTTAGCTGCATACTGTGAGTATTACCTTCCTATCGTTTAGAAGACAGGAGATAAAAGATATCTTAGGAAATACTTAATCCTTAATCATGCAAATTAGGTCAATCCATTGGGGGTAAAGTTTAGCTGTTGATAAGTACCTGCCTTATAAGTTCGGAATTCCTATATTTCACCGTTATGGATTCTCCCCACAAAATGTATCGTTTTCTAATTAATTATGCAAGTTATTCAGAGTAATTGCTACTTCGTCGTACTCATCTCTAATCAACCCACACGAGGGTCCAGAAATTCTTAAGTTCTGTTCATTTGTTATTGACTTTAATAAATCATGTGAAAATGTGTTCAAACATGACAGAAAAAGAAGAGGAATACACCCTCAAAGATAATATATTTCCTGTCGGGAAATATGAGATATGATTGACACTCCACCATGCACCACTACACAACCTCAACCTCCAATAACGTACACCTCGGGCACGTTAAAGAAACTACAACATGTACACTTTCTCGACGTGAATGAATCTGTTATTCTGTCCTGATATGCAGCTTGTACTCTTCAGTTCAAACGTTGGGTGTAACGCCGCCATTAGGCGGTTTGCTGGGTAAGCAACATAAACAAACAACCTGTTCGCCCGGAAACCGGCCAGCAAGATCGGTGCAGACAAGCCATGCTGTACCGTTAGCCCCCACCGGTCAGAAGGACGCGGTAAATTCGAAAAGCTAAATATAGAGCTACAAGACTTTGCTGAGGCCAAAGCAACAACATGATTAGGGTGTTGGGAGGAGGTCAGGAAAGACACAGAAATGCGGGATAATGGATACAACATCTTGCCATTCAAGATAGTACCGAGTCACCTCAGTCTGTGTCCTCTGTCGTAGGAGAGTCTACCCAAACCCGGCAGGGTTCCCGTACACTGGGCCACGAGTGGGTTTGAACTTGGAGGACGAACGCGTGGAGAAGGACACAGTTTTCTAGCCTATGATGAAATTGACAAGGCATGGTACCTCAACAAAACAATTTTTTTATTTTTGTTTTCAAGAGGTGCCACAAATGATCTTGAGTGTTTTTTTTTTGGGGGGGGGGGGGGGGGGGGTTGTCCTTTAGTTTTCTTCCAAATCAAGCAAAAATTGATGAGCCCACTGATATCATCCATAGACCTCGTGTGCCCTAATCTTCCTTGGCGGGCCAGCATCACTCCCAGCACAGTAGAGGTATGCGTAGTACCGGGGTATGCATTTGCAGTTCCAGCTTTAATACCAGGCTAAACAATAGTAGGTGAAGTGAATTTGTAACTCAAACTTTTTTATGATAAGTTATCATTGGTGATAAACATAATGGAGTTACAGTATCAGAACGTAGTTATTGTTTTGAAGTTAAAGATCCATCAGTTGTGTGAAAAATAACAGTGCCCTGCACATGGTGGTTGTTTGTCGTGTTTTGACTTGTCCTGTCCGCCCAGCAACTATAAATCCATGCCTGGAGCCAAATCTGGCACGTGCGAAAACACCATTTTTTACCATCGCCTGTTTTGCAAGCACGGCTGTTTGTTGATCTGGAACAGACCCGAAAACACATTTCTACCATCGCCTGTTTTGCAAGCCCGGCTATTTGTTGATTTGGGACAGACCTCGGGCCTGTGACCTAGAAACCTTTCAAAGGTCAGTGACTCAATGCTTTCCCAAGGGACCTTATGGCCAGTTTTTGCAGAAGACCGAACAGGTTCAAACTGGTTTGATCCCCCCCGACCTATGGCTTCTCCAATCAGGGAGAAGTTTTAAAACATTTGACCAATAGGACAAAACTGCCCCCCTCCTGTCAATCTTCCGAAACTGGGAGGGTCCGGGTATACACTCCGGTCCTTGTCTGTGGACGAGACAGAAGGAGCGGGGCGTCCGAGGCGTTAACATGGGGTTTGGGTCATCTCAGCTGTAACTTTTCTGGACGCTACGACTGTAGTTTGGAGTCTGTTTCCGCTGCAGATACAAGGACATGCATCACTTCTGACAAGGTATGTTGGTTTTTCTCCGATTGAATGGCCTGTTCCTTGCATTTGGTGCAGCGGAAAGTTATATCATTGAAAGAATGTAGTTTTTGATATTCCCTCTCCGGTTAGATCGGTCGGCATTCATTGTGTAGTGTCATTGTCAGATTGTTCTATGGCCGATACCGTGTATATCTCTCCTAGAATCACCAAGGTCTAGACTTCCAGTTGATGCCTTTGTACATGTACTTGTGTCTGGATTGGTGAATAAGTTCTTCGGTGATGCGATTTCAACCCTTACTTAGCTCTAGGCTTCTGTGTGACGAAGCTTCAAGTGTACGGAGAGGTACTGCGATACCGCTCCTTTTCTTGGCCCTCTAGATCTAGCCAAAATCTGTTTATATTTCATAAATACGAGTTTATCTCCTGCAAGTCAGGTTTACCGTAGTGAGAATGCCATGCTATTAAACCCAGTCAGATTTTCGAGCTTCGTCAAATTCTACCGCTAGCAAGAGAGAAAGAAAGTCAAACCGTTGTAGCACTTAAGTTGAGTAGACTTATTGTAGACGCCATCTGTTTTTCTAGACAGGTTTTGCTGGATTCGCGACTAATACGATTAGAAAGCTGTGTTGATTACGGATTTGATGGCCGTTCCGAAATGTAAATATGGAGGGGGAGAGGTTGGATCTTACAAAACCGGAAGTCAAGCAAAAGCAGAATTCAGTTTCTGGGGTCCCAGGGAGGGAGCGAGTCCGTAAACGACCCCGTATGCGCAGATGCCTTGGCGGACATGCATCACTCCTAGCACCGTAGAGGTGCCGGGGAGCCCTCGATGGAAAAGGGAATTTGATACTGAAACTTTTATGATAATTTTAAGATATCAAAAATACTATGCTTAAGTTGCATTGCATGTATCATAATGTAGTCTTTCTTTTGATATCATCAGTTAAGGTCATCGGCTTTGCTCTTGTAAGTTGTAGGTTCTAAATTTTAGTTATTTTATTTTGAGACTTTGTTTTGTTGTTTGATGCGTGATCGATGTGATGGTAATGATTTGTTGTTGTCATTGAATCAGATATTTTGCAGCTCTTTTTTTTCTTTGTACCGGTCTTGTTGTGATTTGATGTCAGTTTAGACGTGTATTTTTGTTCGTTTACACGGATTGTACATTCTTGTTTGACGTGTTTATTTTTTTACTGTAAGCGTGTTGTGTCGGCGGTGTGGTTGTAAGAGGTTACGTAGCAGTTCTCTATGTTACTGCGTTGCTTAGTCTCTTCAGCAGATATTCCGACGACCATGGTCCAATGTGTCAACAAGTGTTATAAATTGTACGCTTGGGTACACTACCACTCAACCGAGCGGTCCAGTTTTAATTTTGTTACCGACCCAACATGCATTAATTAGACTGAAATATCAATGATTGCAGAGATTCTTGAGTTGATCGTTGGCAGTTAATTGCGTTCGGAATTTGTGTTTAGTTAATGTTCCGCCGGGATTTTTTGGCCTTATCTATATGTAATATCCCCTCCTTTTCGACAAGATTCATATGACTCAATGAATATTCCAGTAACGACCAGCTGTTTTTCATAAAAGGCAAACCAATTTGATTCTCGGTGAATGGCAGGAAATGGCTGCAATGTATTTATGCCTATTCTATCTCTGTTCGCGCAGGTAGCATGGCCGCCCGCAGACTTCAGAAGGAATTCACTGCTGCATAAAGGTGAGGTAGACTAACAATTCGTTACAGAGAAAGGGCCCACAGCCTATGGGTCAACGTAAAAGATCATGTCTTATAGTGACAAGATATATGTCCAGAGACAATAGTGTATTTGTTGTTTTCTGTTGATCTGGGTGATATGCAATAATTGTCATTGTAAGCGTTTTTCTTGATGAATCGAAAACAGCATTCTATCAGTCGAACAAAGTCTTCTTCGTTTCACAACCTTCTTTTAATTCTCCTGTAGACGTTT
>NC_049983.1:20054717-20092915 GCF_000003815.2 Branchiostoma floridae | reverse complement strand
TATCCCCCCAACCTGGCAGACGCAGGCAGCTGCTGCTGCTGGAAGTCCAGGACTCGAACGAAGGTGTGAACGAAGAAGACTCTGTTCGATTGATCTACAACCTGATGAAACTATTTACGGAGCATCTATCAGCTTTCATTTTACATTGCGGTCCTTTGCATTTTGTAAACGTACTCTAAAATAAGACTCTGTTTATACAGAGGAAGGGTATACCTACACAGTACATTTTGTAACAGAGAATCCGTTCAAGGCATTGTTATATTTATGTCATTTTGTCTCTTTGTACCCGCAGGTCAACTTCTCCATGACTCTGGCCGCAAACAGAATTCACTGGACCCCGGTCACGGAAACGCTTGGGCGTGTGGCGATATCACCCAGGAAAACAAACAAAAAAGCAAGAAAGGAAAAGAAACCAATAGAGTAAAAAGTGGCAAAGGTCACCCGAAAACACATGATACAAAACACACAAATAAAACATAAAACCCTCCAACAAAACAACACTTCTATCACACAGTAAGAATACGCAAAATAAAGGACAGCATCATGTAGTCAAAGAAGTCTGCCTTAAAAAGTCCAATGTACGGTGAGTTTTATCTTCGCGTACTTTCTTTATCATCGATGCGTCAGTCATAGTCTATAAAGTGACATCTAAACAAACTGTATCAGCTACATGTCCAAACTTATCATTCTTCACTGTAAGAAGTTATAAGTTACCAAATACATCAAGAAACATGTGACACGTTTTTCTTTAGTCTCCAGAAAGCTCATTTGAAATATCTTTTAAAAGCTGCAATGGTGTATAAAAACTGCCCAAAGAAGCAACTTACAGTTCCTCAATGTTACATGCAAACGCCCGTCCCGCAAGTTCTTGTCAAAAACGAATTCCCCTGGGAATGCGTGCGTGGAATATTTAGAATTCCTGGCAACTTAATCGCAGTACTATAAGAACGGCTCCGCCCCTGAGGCGTCGCCAAAAAGAAGAAATGAATTGCGTTGTTTGAGACAACAGCGACGTTATACCAAGTAGTTCCATTTAAAGTATAATCTACAACGTCTACAAGTAGTGTCTGACTAGCTTCTGTGACCAACCGAAATACGGATAGAAATTCGCAGCCATAGGACGGTAGGTTTTTAACCATAGGATGGTAGGTTTTGAACCATAGGATGGTAGGTTTTGAACCATAGGATGGTAGGTTTTGAACCATAGGATGGTAGGTTTTGAACCATAGGATGGTAGGTTTTGAACCATAGGATGGTAGGTTTTGAACCATAGGACGGTAAGTTTTGAACCACTCACACCGGAAGGACCCAACTTTTTTTGTGTGGTGGGTTCTAGATGTGTGGCTCTCCTCAAACACTGGACCTCCATTTAACGTGTTTAATTATAACTTAACGCCGTATCCGAGAGACGGTCCTAACCGAATCTAGAATTCAGGTACCCATTTCCACCTGAATAAAGGCAGCAAAGTCCTGTAAGGTGTCTTTATCAAGAGCACAAGATCGGTGGCATATCAACGGATTCGAACCTCTTGGTTTTATTATGGGCTACAAAATCGAGGAAAACATATCAAATTCATAATATTTGTATAAAGGGGCTAAGCAAAATAAAGACTAAGGCTCGTTTTCATGGCTGATGAAACACATTTTACTCACAATTAAGGGAAATGGGAAGAAGCAAAACAATAAATAAGAAATACCTTATGGAGTCATTCGAATCCTGCCTCCATGTAAGAGCCACTGTCTAACGTCGTGCTCGCTGTGTGCGCCCCGTTCTTAAGATCTTATGCCTGACTCGTACATAAGCATCAGGATCCCATGTGCTTGGAAAAACAAAATGAGACTAATCTAAAACCACGTGACCAATTACACACCCATAAGCTAAATGGAGACCAATCTGTATAAAGAATGGGTGACTTTAGGCAAATTCTTATTTCTGACGATATATAGCTTAAAATACATGCATCACACAAGTTGTCTGCATAGTGTACCAGTTCTTAACTAAATGGGTGAGTTTGGATTAAGACATTTAAAAGGACATTTGTATGTCTGTTTGCATAGAGACACTATGCTAGAACTGCCAGTAAAACTGAAAAAAAAAGTTGAACAGCAAAATCTCTATGCATAAAACAAAAGAAACAGTGTACTTGAAAGAACAGGGTGATATTCAAAGAACAAGAAAGCAGTTTTATGAAATTACCACACGACTCTCATTTTTCCAGACGGATTTGATTTGATTGCTGTTTTTTTTATTACTTTAACTCTTGTGTTGGCCTAACCTTTAAAGAAAGGTGCGCCTGTTTACTCAACTTCGGTTGTTGTCTATGTAGCGTCCCTCGAATTAAACACCATAGGAAATGTTTTTCTATATTAGTGATCTATAGTATTTGGAGGTTTTCAAGTGCCTTTTCAAAACTCGGACCGATTCATTATCATCAATAAATCTCTTAAAAGTATTTATCAAACTGGAAAGTGTGAAAAAAATGAAAGATTGACCCAGTGTCGGTTAGAGGATTCTCCTTTCCAGTCGTATTGAATCTAAGTTATGAATATTCAACGCTAGCTTTACTGTGACTGTACACAAGGTAGATCAAAGTACACAAATGTTGTCCCTATATGATGTGGATTTGTGTGGTGTCTATATCTCTCTTTTATATACTCTGAACGTATGTATATAAGACACGTTGCAGCGTTGCATATAACGCAGAGGACGTCGGAATGCGACATTGTGATTTTACGGCATACCTGCTGAATTCACACAATGGAAACCATCTATACACCTAACAGGACACTACGATGTAATACCAATCTTGGGCCAGGTTTTCGTTCTTTTGGTTTACAGAATATAGCTCACATCGAGTGCTAGGGGCCTAGACCAAAGGCAGACGAGACGAGATGTCTAGTACCCACTTTCTGCTGACCAGAAACCTGACTTCGTCATGACATGGCAGATAGCGATATCAGACTTGAAGGCTCATACCACAGAGAGAGGAATAGACAAGGAGGCGGTGTATTTAGCTAGGTACACCTGCATAAATCCACCTAAATCCACGAGAATACCTGTTGTATGCTAGAAGTCCCAGGGACTAGTCAGATATTGAGCAGACCACACGACCTGCAAAACCAAAGGTTTGATTCCTTTCAGACAAAAAACATGCGTAGACTAGTTAGGAAAAGAAAGGCATGGTGCAGATTTCACATTTGGTATTTGCGAACGGACTTATACCACAGAGAGAGGTACAGACAAGGAGGCGGTGGATTTAGCTGAATCAATGACCTGTTGGGTGCTAGAAGTCATATGGACTTAGAAAACGACGTGCCAGTGTGACAGAGTCAGATATTGAGTAGGCTACACGACCTACGAGACTAAAAGTTTGATGTCCTTTGAGTAAAAAAAAACCCTGTGTGTAGACTAGTCTGCAGAAGAAAGGCATAGTACAGGTATTTCACATTTGGTATTTGCGAACGGACTTAAAGCGAGCGAGTTGATCAAACTACTGCATTACTTTCATCTTTAGCAGACGGGTTTGAGATTTGATTGCTGTGTTTTACGTGAGTCAGGTTGTTTATTCGTATCCTACTTTGGGGCCTTCAATTGCCCAAGGCAGCTTTATTCAAATCGGTAGGAATATGTGCATGCACAATGTAGGGAATACCATGATACTGTTATAGTTTTTTACGTGAAAAAGTTTTCTGCCCAACAAATTACGAAAACTAGGGAGGTTGAAGAAACTGAAACTCGGTTGTCTTAAAGTTTGAGGGATATCCTTCATTTCCATCCACGGCTTTTCTGCTTCAGAAGTATTTCCTGGAAGAGACAGTCGCTAGACTTAATGTTGCGCAGCCTCGTATTGAGACCCCAAATAAACTGGGGTGTGCACCGTTAATAAGTAAAGTGATATAAGTACTAAGTAATCGTTCTTGATACAACCATTCCTTCCGTACAATAATCTGCGATCAAACCTTGATGACATAATTGTCGTTGAATGTTTCCATTACGTCATTAGCATCTATTTTACTCTGATTGCTACGTAAGGAAAACCATGGTAGTGACAACTAGGTTTTTATTTCAAATGTTATCATATGAGTGTGTAGATGACATCTTTCTCAGTCGTCAGAGTACACAGAAAACCATTGTCAGGTTTACCGTTAAAATATTGTTTGCTTTCATTCAGATCTATCCAAATCTTAGCATCTAAGAATTACAACACAATTCAAGTTTGTCGGCTACTATATAACATTTGGGGAATCTTTACTGACATAATGATTGTATATTTCCAATAATTTATATCATGTATACACCGCCCCTCACACACGCACGCGTGCGCACACATACTGGTACACACACACACACTGACACACAAACAAGCGAGCGCGCGCGTGCGTACATATAGCATGTACATAGAAAAATCATTCAGAACGACTAATCAATGCATCTGACCTCTCAATGAATACATCGGATATTCACTATGATACACTTTTCACTGATGCGTCATTACCATTGCATTTCACTAGAAAAAGGCAAACGGCAATGTTAACTATACAGGTACAATTTTCATTGCATACCACATTTCTCTGCACTAAAGTCAAGTTAAGTAAGATGAGTAAAACATGATGCAATCTTTCTCAAGATCTTTTTTGTTGCAACTTGTCTTTCCTGTAGTTCGAATGATCTGATCAAATGATTGTCACACACAATGTCATATTTCACTCCGATCGGTACGTAAAACAACCATAACAGTGACAACTAGGTTCAAATGAGTGTAACTCTGCATTCTGAGCTGCCAACTATCATCTTGCAAATTATATCCCAACCGTTTAAACATTGTTTTCTTTCATTCACATCTCGGCTCTACGAGAATCTATCCATTGCAACGTGATGTCTGTTAGTCAGGCGTTCAAATAACGTTTAGAAATCTTTACTGACCCACAGGTCTATTCAAAACTCCTTCCAAACTAGCAAGGAATACAGAGAGTAAAAGAAAAACCTTCTAGTCTTCAAACTTTAAATACTATTGATATTCTTGTGCAGTGTATTCGGTCACAAACTTGTAACCAGGACTATTCTCCTATTAAAATAAGAAAACAACTCATGATTGTTACAAAAAGATAACAAGTGCTATCCAAGGTCGTGGTTACATGGACCAATCAGACGTCTCCATTCCCATTGGTTAATGAAAGCAAAAGTAATGCATTTATGATCGGCCAAGAAGCATAGAATGCGCACTTGAGGGAATGATGGATTTCAACTTGTCAGTAATATCACTTTGAATTGGCTGCATGATAATAACATGAATGTACCACTATTCCCTATGTGTTTACAGTGACATAATGCTCCGCTCGCCCGGTGATTTATTCGGTAGATAGAGCCATGTTTAGAGATACAAGGATGTATTTGTTTCTCTCACAGTAAGACTGGATTAGTGTCATTTGGGATGCTTGCAAATGAAGGGAAAGCAATGGTAACACTGATCGTCATTCCACTGTCCCCTTTTCACCTGTTCATCACGGAAGAACATGCCGGCATCTCCATCCTGGTGGAAAAAAAACAGACTATAAAGCAACATACATTTTGGCTGTACCGTTGTCAACTTTATCGCATTACAGAGCAAATACTTTTCAAAATACATACTGTTCTAGTCGTTGGACTTTTGTACCTTACTTTACTGTTTTCTACTCGATCACCCCAAAAAGTGTATTAAATGGTTTACAATGAAATGCTGCGCTAATATTGTATAAAAGTCTTGAATCAGATTCCCTTATGGAAAGCTATCTACATAATGCGGACTTTGAGTCAAGATCAACTTGATCTGAAATGAGAGTAAGAGCTCATTAGAAATAGAAAAGGGCAGGTACGAAAACTGCCTGATGACGAAGATTCATATAAATACTGTTCGGACAAATTCCAGTCCACATAACTATCCTGAAAAAAGTAATCCCCAAAATCTAACAGAAATGTTTTCTTGTCATCAAACTAGTTTATCTGCGAAATTGTTGTCTGCAATTGCAGGCCGAAAAGAAGCTCAACCCTACAAATAGCTGCCCTGGAATAGCTGGTTTTTCACCTTTAATTTACATATGCCTTTCATTCTTCTTGTATATCATTTCTTAATATCTTGACTCATTTGTAATCTATCGTCTTAAATTTTTGCTAAAGTTATTATCATGATTATTTTACTCTATTAAACCTTAAACATGTAATCGCAGAAAATTCGAGTACTCACCTTTGAGTACATAGCGACGCAGTCCTGTGGCCCCCACAATCCCCATAAATGGTGATTGTTGTTAGGTTCTCCCGGCTCCCAGTTCGTGTAGGTGACCTTTGACCCATCGGTAAACTGACGGAACGTTTTGTCCTTGGCATTGCGATTCAGTCCAAACCAGACTAAAGCAGTGTCCCATTTTCCAACAGGAGCTGTAATCAATTAAAGCATGTCTATTGTCACAGGCCACTGAACAAAATTGCAACCTTTATGTAATATGTCATAATGATTACCATGCACTATTCACTACACGGGATCGTGCATAAAGTGACAAAATTATCTTTAACTAAGATGATTTGACTGGAATTCATACAATTTTGCCTGCACAGATTTGATATATATTTGATATATATGATATTTGATATATATATATATATATATATATATATATATATATATATATATATATATATCTAATATATGATATATATGATATATATGATATATATCATATATATCATATATATCATATATATCATATATATCATATATATCATATATATCATATATATCATATATGTCATATATATCATATATATCATATCATATCATATCATATCATATATATTTTATATATTTTGATGGTTATGATAACCGGCGAGGCCTTATGTCCACGCATACAAAGGAGTAAAGGCAGGGCATCATAACATATTCTTCCAGGACATTTCAATGTTCTTTAATTGTAATCTAAATCAATTAGATATCTGGAATATCGTGAAAAGCGAAATTTACACACATAAACAAAGGTTACCAGCCTGGTGCGCTGTTTCAACTGCTAGCCAAAAAAAATGTAACCACTTGTTCGTTGTTAATAATATCACGGCCGGCCTTATAAAGGGAGTGTTTCTTTGACCAGTTTCATTTGACTAACTTGAGACAGGATATCCATCCTGTCCTTCATAATTTGTTGATTGTTTGGTCAATTAGATTTTGACGACCACTGCAGAAGGACGGTCAAAAGCTTAATACAATTTTGTGTTGGAACAGAGTTTTGAGTCTAATTGGAGTCTATGATGATAATGAGCTTTGTGTATTACCCACCGCCAACGATGATACTGTTGATGAAGTTGGCCTCCTCACGGCTTGTGATAGAGGCCAGATTTGCACCTTGCTGTTTACACTTTGAGTTCGCCTTTTCCCACTTGGTTTTGTCCGACATCAGCTTGTAGCAGTGGCTCTTATATCCACTCCACTCAGGACGGCATGGCTTCGCTGGAACAAACGATAGTAGAATGAGATGAAGGATATTCTTGAAGGCTAAGTCCACAACACGACATTTCTTTCCTTTATTAGTCTAAGATTATTGACCTAATGACATACAAAGTTGAAATGTAAAGTTGAAAGTTGAAACTTTTCCTGCTATACCAAAACACTCACCTTGCTGACAGTTCTGTCCAGTCCATCCAGGGACACAGGTACATTTGTAGACGCCATCTTGGTTCACACAGCGTCCATGTTGGCATGGGTTCGAGGCACACTCATTCAGGTCTGTGTCAAAATGGAACATAATTTATTATTGTGCTCAGAACTGGAGACAGGACCCTTGTGATGTCTGTAGAGGAATAACTAGTGTGAATGTGAATCATTTGAAGGATAATCAGTGTTAAGGGAAGTCCCGTGCAAGGGACAGAACCAGTATGAAGTTAGAAGGGGCAATATCAGTCTAAATGTAAGTAATTAGAAGAATAATTAATGTAAATGCAGGCTCATTTCCATGGACAGGACTAGAGTGAAGTCCCCAGGAAGATAATTAGTGTGTTTATAAGTTCAGCAGCAGGGACAGGACCACATTGAAGTTAGTAGGGGCGATCAGTGTGAATGTGAGTTCAGCACCAGGGACAGGGCCAGTTTGAAGATAGTAGAAGGATAATCAGTGTGAATTTGAGTTCAGCACGAAGGACAGGGCCAGTGTGAAGTTGATGAATGTGAGTTCAGCACCAGGGACAGGACCGCAGTCAAGTTAGGAGGAGGATAATCAGTGTGAATGTGAGTTCAGCACCAGGAATAGGACCACTGCGAAGTTAGTAGGGTTGATCACTGTTTATGCAACTTCAGCACAAGTGCCAAAATAGTGTGAACTCAGTATAAGGATGATCAATTCAGCACCAAGCACAGGACCAGTGGGAAGTTGATGAATGTACGTTCATCACCAGCGACAGGATCATAGAATGGAACAAATTGTCTAGCATCTACAGCACATAACATTAGGTGTATGGTACTGATATACAAAAAGAACTCACCTTCCTCACAGTTTCGTCCAGTCCTTCCAGGGTCACAGATACATTTGAAGCCGCCATCTTTGTTCACACACCGTCCATGTTGGCATGGGTTCGAGGCACACTCATTCAGGTCTGTGTCAAAAACGGAACATAAGTTAGTATTGAGCTCAGCACTGGAAACAGGACTGGTGTGATGTCAGTAGGGGAATAACCAGTGTCAATGTAAATGTAGGTTCAGTTCCACGGACAGGAGAAATGTGAAGTCACTAAGATGGTAATCAATGAAAATATAAGTTAAGCACCAAGGATAAGGCGAGTGTTCGTTTTGTACCATGAACAGGACCTGTGTGAAGTAGAATGGTATTCAATGTAAATGTAGGTTCAGTACCAGGGACAGGACCAAAGAATGGAACAAATTGATAAGTATCTACAATGCATAATGCTAGGTGTTGTGTATTTGAAAGCACTCCAGTCACACCACATTTAAAGTTGGACCGCTAGTCTAAAGGAACTCACCTAGCTGACAGTTCTGACCAGTCCATCCAGGGTCACAGGTGCATTTGTAGCCGCCATCTTGGTTCATACAGCGTCCATGTTGGCATGGATTCCTCATACACTCGTTAATGTCTGTGGGATAACGGGAAATAAGTGAATACATACATTCAGCATAAACAAAAGTACATATTCATCAATAAATGGTAAATTAATGCTATATGTACATTCTAGAGTGCATTCTAGACGTCACTAACAGTAGCATGTGTTACACGTTGTCTTTCGCTGCAAGGAACAAGTGAGCAAGTGATCGAGCGAGTGAATGGTAGTGATTGATTGATTTATTGATTGATTGATTGATTGAGTGAGTGAGTGAGTGAGTGAGTGATTGAGTGATTGAGTGAGTGAGTGAGTGAGTGAGTGATTGAGTGAGTGAGTGAGTGATTGAGTGATTGAGTGAGTGAGTGAGTGAGTGAGTGAGTGAGTGATTGAGTGAGTGAGTGAGTGAGTGATTGAGTGATTGAGTGAGTGATTGAGTGATTGAGTGAGTGAGTGAGTGAGTGAGTGAGTGATTGAGTGAGTGAGTGAGTGAGTGATTGAGTGATTGAGTGAGTGAGTGAATGAGTGAGTGATTGAGTGATTGAGTGAGTGAGTGAGTGAGTGAGTGAGTGAGTGAGTGAGTGAGTCAGTGAGTGAGTGAGTGAGTGAGTGAGTGAGTCAGTGAGTCAGTGAGTGAGTGAGTGAGTGTTTACATAATTCACCTTGCTGGCAGTTTTGTCCAGTCCACCCTGGAAAGCAGATGCAGCTGTAACCAGTATCCTTGTTCACACAGGTTCCATGCTGACAGGGCTTCTGCACACATCCAATCATGTCTGTAGTGAAACAAAGTACCAAATACCTTATTAACTGCGGATTAACTGTCTATCAGTGTATCTATCTGTGTGCGTCTATAGGTGTGCCAATATTCTCAATATACACAATTCAGCAATACCAAACATACTCAATGACGTACTGAAAGCCCGAGGGTACTTGAAATGTCGCAAAGCAGTATACTGCCTTAAAGGGGATTTGGATATCAGAACATGGTTACCGTTGCACCAATGCACAAGGCAGAAGCCTATGTTGGCATTGGTTACCTAATGTTATATTCACTTGAAACTCGCAAAAATGACAGCAGAGACAATCTACTATTTTCCGTGACGGTTTTGACGCCTTTTCAACGCCTTCTACGGAATAACAAGGCGGCGGTGTCGCACTAGCTTTTCTATACCCTCTCCTTGCCAGACGACACCTGTTTTCATTTTAGTTTCCAAACGACAACCAACATTTTTAGGGTCCTGGTTAGCATTGTTCAGGATTATCCAATCAGCGTTTAGAATCTCAAACAAACATTGCTTATGCCTAGGTTACACATAGCCGAATTTGGCTCCCGACTCTCTCCCGACTATGGTTTAGGAGTGATTCGGGAGCTTGTCGGCTGTAGTCGGCTGGCGTTCGGCTGAGTCGGCTGGCGTTCGGCTGAGTCGGCTGGTGTTCGGCTGCCTCAGCCGAATGTTTTGAAATGTTCAAAACATTCGGCTCTGAACGGCAGGTCTGGAATGGGTCGGTTGGTGGTCGGCTGGTGTTCGGCATGGTCGGCTAGTGTTCGGCTGGTGTTCGGGAGTAACTAAGCAGTCAAGTTTTAACTGCTTAACCAAGCCATAAGCAATGCTAAATACTCCCAGTTTGTTTCCAACCTACTAACGATTCACCCCAAACCCGTAGACAAATCTCTGCTAACTCAATCCCACGAAAAATGACTATTACCAGGGCGTGACAGGCGAATCACCCCAGAACTTCACACGACCGACATCCAGCCGAAAACAAAAAGAACCATAAATACCATATTAGAGCTATCTGTGATCCAAATTTGATCTCTTTGTGATGTTTAGATAATAGAAGAAAGGATTATTTTGTTTAGAAATAAAAATGGCTACTTTTTAAAAAAATCGCCGATTATGTCCATTTCAAGTCGTAAGAGGGTTAGCAATCGGTTGGGAATCAGTCAGCTGACTCCTAGGAGTGATTCGGCAGTCTGCGGCTAGAGGTCGGGATGGTTGGTAATAGGTTAGTTAGCATTCGGGACACAGTCGGAAGTAAGTCATTTACTGGTCGGGAGATGGTTGCGACATGTTCGGGACATGTTCGGCGCTAAAAAATAGGCGTGGTCAGACTGCTCCCGAACACCAGCCGGCTAAGGGTCGGCTGGTGTTCGGGAGCTAAATTCGGCTATGTGTAACCTAGGCATTACTTGTGGTTGACAGGCATGTGGTGGTTACTGGCGGGGTGTCGGTGGTGTTTTCAAATAACTCTGTTGATTCCAGTTGAGATGTTGCAACAAGAGAAGCAGGACTGCTATGGTTGAAGAATGCCATGGACGATCCAATCATGTCTGTGGTGGAACAAAGTACCAAATAGTTTAGTATCTGCGGCTTATCCGTATATTAAACATCCTCAGTGATGCTTAGCCTATTGGTACTTGAAATGTCTACAGAATGAGTGGTTTCACACTCGCTCTTTTATACCCCTCCTTCCCTCCTGTTGTTAGAATAATTTAAACCAAACATTGCTTACCTGTAGTTGACAGAAATGTGACGGTTACCGACAGCGTCTCGGTGGTGTTTGCAAATAACTCTGTCGATTCCAGCTGAGATGTTGCAACAAGAGAAGCAGGGCTGCTATGGTTGAAGAATGCCATCAACGATGCAGGACTTGATGTTTTTGAGGCTACCATGCCTGCTTGCATCTTCGGATCGTGTGCATCCTACAACCATACGAACAACATTTAAGATCAGGGGCATAACTTTGCGTACAAGGTTGCATCGATTCGTTCTGTCTTCTCCTTAAGGTGTAATGAAAATCCTGCTGCATCTTTACTACAGCCCTGAAGAATCGTATACTTTTGTTTGTAGGTCAAATAAAAGCTATTAAAGAAGCCGGTTAAAGACTATTTTGGGGAGCCGCTGACAATCTAGAAACTATAGTTCGTACATATACGTGGACAAAGCATAAGTGAGACCTGTGTCAACAACATCAGTCCTGAATGAGTATATATAAAGGGCAACTCCACATTGTTGAACAGCTGTGACAAATAGTTCTGAAAGGTGTCGATAATTGAGCTAAGTCCCATTTTTGTTGTATGTTGGAAATCAAAGCTTAACGTGGACTACCTTTTTCTCATGTACGAGATGAGTTGCCAGGACTGAAGCGGTGATAACTGACGCCATCACCAAGATGCCACAGCCCAGTGCAGGCAGAAACACTGTACTAGCTGTCATCTTGTTCCACATGCCAACGACACGCGCTAAGACAGACCACAAAAGATAACTACTTGTTATTACACCCAAATATACTTGTTCCTGACCACAGTGGCCATCTGCTATCCGGAAATCCAGACCATGGCCTGAGACGACTCACCCACGCGCGCAAACACACATACACGCAATCACAAACAAACATACACACAGACTCACAAACACACACACACACACACACACACACACACACACACACACACACACACACACACAGAGCACAGAACCCATCAAAAACAACACAGCTCCATTTTCAAGTTTTCAAATTATAACATAACATTCCAATTATTCACTGTTGCTTTCTGCATGCACCACAACAATAACCAAAAAAAAAAAATGTCCCAACGGTGATGGAAAATATCATTTCTTGAACTGATCCTTACGGAAAGGAATATAACGAAAAAACTGGATATTCCATAGGGAATGCAAAATGTTCTTTACATGCATGTGTACGCGATGTATAGAAATATACAAAAAAAGAAGGCCGCAATACATACCACTATGAAGCCAGAAGCAAAAGTACATATAAATCAGGGTCCCCAATATGATCCCCGTTACAAGCACTAATGTATATGCAATCAATATACACCATTGTCTGGACATTTACACCCGTTAAGATTTGTTACTCATGATATGATGTTATATCTGAAAGTACAAATGTATGAATGACATTTAAAGATGAAACGTCCAAAGGGTCCCAAAACTAGAAAGTATTAAACATGTGTCCCAAACCATGGTTCACGCTAATTATTTATCCATTGTTATTATTGTTGCTTTATTTTAAATCTAAAGTAGAATTAGGCAACCTCATATCTATACATGCCAACTAAAACGTTGTAACTGTCTGGCCCTATTGACTATAGCAGTTATAACTGTTCCTTACTTGTAAGTGTATCAAGACGTTACGTTACCTTTAGCCTTGTAAGCAAAGCTTACTTCCTCGGGTGTGTCGTAGTCATTCCCCTCCTCCTTGTACCCGCGGACGTCCTCAGGTTTGTCGTAAACAGACTCCTCTCGGTGCTCCGGACACTCCACTATGTGGTCTCCTATCTGCAGGTACCGGGGCTCGGGTGGACCAGGGTGCGGGTCGCTGTCGGCACCGGGTGGGCCAAGTTTTGTCTCATACACAGCTTTGCTTCGGAGTTTAGGATCTTTCTCGATGCCTTTTCCAGGGGCAGAGGGTAGTTCTGCCCTTCTTTTTTCACGACGTTTGGGAGCTGGCGTGTGCTCGTCGGGCACAGGCCGCAGACGCCCTGAGCTCAGCTTACTGATGTCCACATCCTCCCCGGGCTTGTCCTCTCCGCCCGGAGCGATCTTCTCGTCGGCTGCCGCCATTTCTGCACCGGACAAAACACACAAGAATTCAAATACAACTAGAATTCCACGACCCCATACCTTCGCCTTCTACCCTTTACAACTGCTGTATTAATTCTGTTTGTCATCAATTATGCAAATAAGGTCTTCATTTGCATAAATCATCTCCTTCACCAAACATCAGATGTACACAATCTATGTTAAGAAAGAAGGCTTAATCGAATTTTCTGATAGTTTATGCAATTGAGGACCTTATTTGCATAATTAATGTTCAGCGATGTTCACCTGTACATGACTTCCAAATGCTAAGTATGAAGTTCCTGTCATTTGCCACAATGGCATTATAGCATTTTCTCTCTTCAAATTAGGTCATTATTTTGCACAATATATATCCATAAATATCCTTCTATTTCTCATTTACAAATATCACATGTTGTAATGGTTCTATAATTGAACTGAGCGTGTTTAGACGATTTCCTAATTAATTAGGCAAATTAGATACAAATTTTCATAACTACCGTGTAATTACATGAAGCATCACTTATGCTATCTACATACCAAAAATCATGAGAATCGGTCAACCCCTTCTTGAGTTATTTTATTTCAAAGTCTGACGCTAAACCTACCCTGCAGTTCCAAAACTAGCCGCTGGGTGCCCAAACCTACACCACTTACTCTCGGTCCCACAAGCTCACCCTCCCACTCAGGGTTGATTATCCTATATCGTTAGGCTTTGTCGCGATAGACAATCCTGAGTGGGAGGGTGCACAAAAATCATGACCACAGCTTGTCCAGAATTCGAGATATCAAACCCGGAAGTCGCGCTGCAGTGCTGTAACAAGCCTCTAGGGGACCCAAAATCTAATCGTTTCCATGTGTAATCAAGATCTACTTACATACCGAATATCAATACAATCCATGCAGGCATCCTTGAGCTATGGTGGTCTTCTACAAACGCACACACACACACACACACACACACACACACACACACACACACACACACACATAAAAACGCTACCCAAAATTTAACCGTCTAGGCGAAGGTAATAATTGACTCCTGTCTCTAGCTTTACATGGTATGGTCCTGTGTGATCACATGTACTGGATACATGGATATTTCATGAGTCATTGTTGTACTCCCGCTTTGTGATCAACAAATAAAACAACAGGTTGAAGTTCCTTTTTTTTTTCCATGGAGAAACTATAACACTATCACTTTGTCGCAAATTGCCCGTTTAGGGCCCGTCTGAGAAGTTTTTATTTGTCACATTATCAAGACGAAAACCATCATGAAAAAGAAGAAACAAATTGCATTGTCTGAGACAACAGCGACGTTATACCAATCAGTTACGTTCAAAGTATCTACATGTACCTATCTACAACATCTACAAGTATACGATCGTATAACCAGCTTCCGTGACCAATCAAAGCTATTGTTTATAAATGTATGTATCATTCTTATCACTTCTTGTTATTTGAAATACGGATACAAATTCGCAGTACATAAAGGTTGGTCAGTACATAAACAGAATAAATCATAACTCAGCTATAATAATTGTTAGCATCGCTTCATAAGTATTTACGTCTCTCATCTAGCTGGATTATATCATTTATGTACAAAGCTCAAGTAACTCAATCTATATCATTACTAGAGTTCCACGACCCCATACCTTCGCCAAATGATTCTACCCTTTACAACTGCTGTATTGATTCTGTTTGTCATTAATTATGCAAATTAGGTATTCATTTGCATAAATTATATTAGTTGGTCATCTCCTTTACCAAACAAAAGGCGTACACAATCTATGTTAAGAAATAAGGCTTAATCGCATTTTCTGATAATTTATCAAATGAGGACCTCATTTACATAATTAATGTTTGACGATGTTCACCTGCACATAACTTTCAAATGCTACAAGTACGAAAGTTCCTGTCAGTTACCACAATGACATTATAGCATTTTCTCATTAATTATGCAAATTAGGTCTTTATTTTGCATAATAAATATATATAAATATTCTTTTTTCTCATTTACAAATGCCACATGTTGCAATGGTCCTATAATTGAACTGAGCCTGTTAAGACAATTTTCTAATTAATTATGCAAATTAGGGTCTAATTTGCATATTTAATATGTAATTATATGAAGCATCACTTCAGCTATCTACATACAAAAAATCATGACAATTCGTCAATCCCTTCTTGAGTTATTCCCTTTCAAAGTCTGAAACTAAACCTGCCCTGCAGTTACAAAACAAGCCGCTAGGGTGCCCAAATCTATACTACTCTTACTCTCGGTCCCACAAGCTATCTACCACTTAAAAATCATGACCACAGCATATCCAGAACCTGAGATATCAAACCCGGAAGTTCCGCTGCAGTACCGTAACAAGCCCTAGGGGGCCCAAAATCTAATCGTTTTCAGGTCTTATCAAGATCTACCCACATACCAAATATCAATACAATCCATCCAGGCGTTCTCCAGTTATGCCGGTGTTCTACACACATACATACAAACACACGCTACCCAAAATATAACCTTCTTGGCGAAGGTAATTATCATCATTAAGTCGGCCGACTACTCTTTCTTCGCAGTCAAGCCGAGCTGAATTGACAGTAGCTTACAATCAGGCGGGGCTACATCGCAAAGGATCTGGAGCCTGCCATTCGGCGCTAACTCGGGTGACCTCATCATGACAGTAATTACTGGACAGTACAGCCACAGGACTGTAGGTTTTGAACCACTCACACCGGGAAGGACCCAAATCTTTTCGATAAGCGTGGTGGCTTCTTTAACGAACTAGAGGTGTGGGTATCCCCAAACATGGGACCTCCATTTAACTTAACGAGTTTAACTAGTTAACTTAACGTCCTGTTCGAGAGACGACCCTAACCAAATCCACATTCAGGTGCTCATTTCTACCTGAATAAAATCAGCAAAGTCGTGTTTAGTGCCTTTCTCAAGATTCGAATCTCTGGGTTATGGCCCAAACACCCTGCCATTGCGCCACACGACCCCACCAATTCATTCTTTTGCCAGGCCTACAAAATGTAGGAAAATGTATATCAAATTCATAATATTTATATAAAGGGGCGAAGGCAAAGGCTCGATTGCATGGCTGATGAAATATATTTTACTGATGATCAAGGAAAATGGGAAGAATAAAGAGGTAAGAAATACCTTATTTAGTCATTCGAATCCCTCCTTCATGTAAGAGCCACTGTCTAACGTCGTGCTCACTGTGCGCGCCGTTCTTATGTCTGAATCGTACATAAACAATAGGATCACATGTGCGTCTGTGTTAATAGCTTGGAAAAATAAGACGAGACTAATCAAACCACGTGGCAAATCACGCACCCACAAGCTACATGGAGACCAGTCGCGAGCTGTATATAAAAGAATGAGTGACGTTATGTAACGTCATATTTTTATTTCTGACGACATAAGCTTAAAATGCATGCATCACGCATGACGTTTGATTAAGACATTTAAAAGGACTTTTCTATGTCTGTTTGCATAGATTCTAGCATAGAGACACTATGCTAGAATTACCGGTAAAACTGAAAACATGTTAGACAGCAAAATCTCCATGCATAAAACAAAAGAAACTGCTGCGTTTTCGGTGATATTGACATGATTTCCAAGAAGTAAGTTTTTTCAAATTACCGCACGACTTTCATTTTTCCAGACGGATTTAATTTGATTGCTGTTTTTTTTTTTTACTTAAACTCGTGTAATTAACCTTTAAAGAAAGGTGTACCTGTATACTCAACTTCGGTTGTTGTCTGTGTAACGTCCCTGGAATAAAGCACCATAAGAAATTTTTTTTTTCCATTTCTGCTTTGAGTGATCCATAGAAATCGAAGTACCCTTTCAAAATTCGGTCCGATTTATTATCATTTAAAAAGTCTCCTAAAATATTTATCAGACTGGAAAGTGTGAAAAAAATGAAAGATTGACCCAGTGTCGGTTAGAAGATACGTACTCCTTTCCAATCGTATTGAATCTAAGTTATGAATATTCAACGCTAGCTTTACTGTGACTGTACACGAGTTAGATCAAAGTATACAAATGTTGCCCCTATCATGACACCATTATTACTCAGCAAAATAATGTGTATGATACAACGGTATATCACAACCTATGGCATCTTGTAAGACAGATCTGTTTACAAGCTTAAGACCCTAAGAGCGTAAGACCTGGTATACGTAATGGAAGACTGTGTGCTCACTACACAATCTATATACGTGTAGAGTCCTACAGTCCTGGACGAAAATAGACAAACCCTGTGATCAATATCAACTTCAGAAATGTTTCTGTTTCCATACACAGTTTGTGAGATCCAATTCTTAGCTTAGTGATTGTTCTACGTGTATATGTGCAATATACTTAAAGTATTTCTAGGTACAGCATATATCTTAAACCATCGTCTTGTCTTAAGTCGTCTTACCCATTTATCTACGAAAATGTTGGACAATTCATCTCCCACTGCACACGGAAAAGAAGTCAAACCCCCGAAATTGTCTATGCAGAAGTAGATATTAAACAGTTGTCATTTGCCTTTTTAATTTATCTATAACGGTTATATTTCATTTAATTTCTTTGTTGAGTATACAATTCTGTATGCTACTGTTTTACTTTGTAATTAGCCATCGGGCATGATCTTGCAATAAAGATAATGCTATTAATACTATATCTACAACCTAAACGATGGCACAATCATCTACGTTGTAAATAACCGAGACCAAGGATCATGCTATATTGTTGTACTGCGCAAGCGCCAACATGGCGGTGGCGTAGGTGTACGGTTCCAATGACCAGAAAGGGAACAAAGTATCCGGACCGTTAAACCCTTCAAACTTAGTAGGCGTGGCGTATCCGAAATGGGGATGGTCAACTATCTTCAGTTACACAGAAACTGGATGCTTAGACATCTCGTCTCATCTGCCTTTGGTACTAGCATAGTGTCTCTATGCAAACTGACATACAAATGTCCATTTAGATAAGGCCTGGTTCAATATACATACAATTGCGTGATACCTGTATTTTTACCTTCACGGAAGGTAAACATATTGTTTTTGCCCTGTTTCCTCTTCTTATCCAAACAAATAAGGTCAACGACCTGGACCAGGCGGCTGTCACCATGGTAACCGGTAAAGTAGCAGGCACCATGTGGTGTTCGGTTACATAATGTAGCAAATGTCAGATCTAGAGGGGCTCGGGTCACTACATTTAGAAATGTGTTGAAATAAGAATGAACAAAACAGTTACCAGTGTTAGACTACAACATGTGAAGGTAAGCATTATATATTTGCTTGCAAATGTTACCTTTCTAGTTTATTTTATTTTACTGAAAAGTACATGCAATAATACAAATAAAGGTACTAGGACGAAGTGACGGGCGGATTCAGCTTATTTTAGCGCCGCCACTTATACAAATAATATATTACACAGGACTATGCTAAGTAAATAATTGGACTAGAAGGTATGAGTTCAACGAACCCATACCTTCGCCAAATGATCCTAACCTTTACAACTGCTACATTAATTGTGTTTGTCATTAATTATGCAAATAAGGTTCTCATTTTCATACATTATACCAGTTGATCATCTCTTCCACCAAACAACAGACATAATCAATCTATAATAGGAAAGAAGGGTTTTATCGTATTTTCTGATAATTTATGCAAATTAGGATCTCATTTGCATAATTAACGTTTAACGATATTCACCTGTACATAACTTCCAAATGCTACAAGTGAGAAGTTCACGTCACTTACCACAATGACATTTTCTCATTAATTATGCAAATTAGGTCTCTATTTTGCATAATATATATCTATCAATATTCTTCTCCTTCTAAGTTACAAATGTCATATGTTGCAATGGTCCTATTATGGATTTATATAGTTTAGACGATTTCCTAATTATTCATGCAAATTAGATACCAATTGGCATACTTAATATGTAATTATATGAAGCATCACTTAAGCTATCTACATACCAAAAATCATAACAATCCATCACCCCCTTCTTGAGTTATTCCCTTTCAAAGTCTGACACTAAACCTACCCTGCAGTTCCAATACAGTTCCACTTACTCTCGGTATCAAGACCTGTTTACCACTCAAACATCATAGCCGCAGCATGTTCAGAACTCGAGACATCAAACCAGGAATTTCCACTGCAGTACCGTAACAGGCTGCTAGGGGCCCAAAATCTAATCGTTTCTAGGTCTCATCAAGACCTACCCGCATACCAATTATCAATACAATCCATTCATGCGTTCTTGAGTTATGCTGGTCTTCTTCATACATACATACATACATACATACATACATACATACATACATACATACATACATACATACATACAAACATACATACATACAAACGCAACCCAAAACATAACCTTCTCGGCGAAGGTAATAAGAATATACATACATAAAAATACAACAGTGAGCATGAGTCACCCCCCCCCCCCTACCGGTAGAAAAATAAAACAGAGAATAATACCTGAACGATTTGAAGATATGATGTATTAAACATGCATGGCCGACATAGTTTTACAATTAACTATGGAACAAAAAGGACTTCCACATAAAATTAACATTTGATTGGCATTGTTTGCAAGAGTATTGAAATCAAGTACTTAGTATTCCAGAAAGCTTACCGAAGAGCGCTGGTGAGTATATGTAGTGCAGTGCAATAGGTAATGTGTAATCGTTTCGTATGGACACCAACAGCTGCAGACACCAAGTAAAAAGACAATGATTCAAGCTGCAGGTGCCCATACGAAGTCGTGAAATGAGAATACAGGAGAGTCGAGAACCGAAGCTAAAATGACTGAAGTTGGGAGGGCGTACCGATTTGAAAAGATGTGTTTGAGATTTTGAGAAATCAAGCGTACGAAGAGTCAAGTCCAAACTGTTCTAACCAGTGATGGAGTATGGAGTAGTTACGTACAGACGCACCAAAGCGGTCAGTCGAAAATTTAATAGGTCTCAAATCGTAGAAATACCTGTATTTAAAGCTCATATCGTCAGGAATAAGAATGTACCTAACGCCACGTCATTCATTTTTTATACAGCTCAATTTAGCCAGTGGGTGCATAATTTGTCACATGGTTTTAGATTAGTCTCGTTGTTATTTTTCTAAGAATTTACACAAACGCACATGAGTACCTAATGTTTATGTACGATTCAGACAAGAACGGGGCGCAAAAAGTGAGCACGACGTTAGACAGTGGCTCTTACATGGACGCGCGATTCGAATGACTCCATAAGGTATTTCTTATTGTCTTGATTCTTCCCATTTTCCTTGATCGTCAGTGAAATGTGTTTCATCAGCCATTACATGGAATCTAGCATTGGTCTTCATTTTGCTGCGCCCCTTTATATAAATATTATGAATTTGATATATTTTCCTACATTTTGTAGGCATGGCAAAATAATGTATTTGTGGGGTCGTGTGGCACAATGACAGAGGTTTGAATTCGTTGATGTGCCACCTATCTTCTGTGCACGGGAAAGGCACTTTACAAGACTTTCTTGCCTTTATTCAGGTAGAAACGACACCCGAATGTAGATTCGGTTAGGGCCGTCTCTTGGATAGGACGTTAAGTTAAACTCATTTAATGGAGGTCCCATGCTTGAGGAGGGCCACACTTCTAGCGCGTTAGAGAACCCACTGCACTTATCAAAACGAGTTGGGTCCTTCCGAGTAGTTCAAAACCTATCGTCCTATGGTTCAAAACCTATCGTCCTATTACCTGGGTAAATTACTGCCATGATGAGGTCACATGAGCTAGCTCGGAATGGCAGCCACACCAGACCTTTGCGATTTAGTCCCGCCAGATTGTAAGCTCCTGTCAATTCAGCCCATGGCTGCGAAGAGAAAGTAGTCGGTCCACCTAACGATGACAATAATGATATAGATTGAGTTATTTGAGATTTGTACATAACACATAACAAGAAATGATAAGAATGATACATATCAAACATTAGATTTGCTTGTCCACGGAACTAGTTAGACGATCATATACTTGTAGATGTTGTAGATAGGTAGATACTTTCAATGTAACTGATTGGTATAACGTTGCCGTTGTTTCAGGCAATGCAATTTGTTTCTTCTTTTTTGATGATGGTTTTCTTCTTGATAATGTGACAAATAAAACCTTCTCAGACGGGCCTTGCAACTAGGTGAAAGTGTTATATAATTTCTCCATGGAAGAAAAAGCAATTTTCAACCTTTTATGTATTGATCACTTTAAAAAAATGAATACAACGTTAGAAATGACTCGTATCCAGTACAAGTAACCACACAGGACCATACCATGTAAAGCTAGAGACAGGAGTCAAGTATTGTATTTGAATTCTTGTGTGTTTTGTCCGGTGCAGAAATGGCGGCAGCCGACGAGAAGATCACTCCGGGCGGAGAGGACAAGCCTGGGGAGGATGTGGACATCAGTAAGCTGAGTTCAGGGCGTCTATGCCCTGTGTCCGACGAGCACACGCGAGCTCCCAAACGTCGTGAAAAACGTGAAAAAATAAGGGCAGAATTACCGTCTACCCCTGGAAAAGGCAACGAAAACGATTCTAATCTCCGAAGCAAAGCTGTGTATGAGACAAAACTTGGCCCACCCGGTGCCGACAGCGCCCCGCACCCTGGTCCACCCGAGCCCCGGTACCTGCAGATAGGAGACCACATAGTGGAGTGTCCGGAGCACCGAGAGAAGTCTGTTTACGACAAACCTGAGGATGTCCGCGGGTACAAGGAGGAGGGGAATGACTACGACACACCCGAGAAAAGCTTTGCTTACAAGGCTAAAGGTAAAGTTATGTCTTTATAAAACTGGAACAGTCGTAACTGATACAGTCAACAGGGCCAGTGTGTTTGTGTGTGTGTGTGTGTGTGTGTGTGTTCGTGGGTGGGTGAGTGAATATTTCTTTTCTCTCTCTCTCCCTGTCTCTCTCTCTGTCTCTTTCTCTGTCTCTCTCTGTGTCTCTAGAGAGAGAGAGAGAGAGAGCGTGAGAGAGAGCAATTGAGAGAGATCTCTCTCTCTCAATTTCTCTCTCTCTCTCTCTCTCTCTCTCTCTCTCTCTCTCTCTCTCTCTCTCTCTCTCTCTCTCTCTCTCTCTCTCTCTCTCTCTCTCTCTCTCTCTAGCAGGTTAACATGACTTCAGGATGAAGTGGCGATGTAATAACAGCTAGATAACTTTTGTGTTCTATCTTAGCGCGTCTCCTTGGCATGTGGAACAATGTGACAGCTAGTACACTGATTCTGCCTGCACTGGGCTGTGGCATCTTGATGATTGCGTCAGTTATCACCGCTTCAGTCCTGGCAACTCATCTCGTGCATGAGAAAAAGGTAATCCACGTTAAGCTTGGATTTCCAAGATACTATAAACATGAGACTTAACTCAATTATCGACTGAACACTATTGAGGACTATTTGTCACAGCTATTTAATTGTATTGAGTTGCCTTCAATTACAGGACCATTATATTATACTCATTCAGGAATGGTGTTATTCATACAAGTCTCAAAACAGACTTACATCGGCCTCTTTCGTAGCTTTCATTCGACAATATTCGATTCTTCAGGGCTGTTGTAACGATGCAGAAGGATTTTTTTAAGACCTTAAGAAGTCATGACGTCAGTACGAATCGATGCGACCCTGTACGCAAAGTCGTGTCCCTGATCTTAAATGTTGTTCGTATGGATGTAGGATACATTCGATTCCGGACCATTTGTCACAGCTGTTTAACCGTATGGAGTCACCTTCTTCCATTACAGGGCCATTATTAAAGGGTGTTGCTGACACAATTCTCACTTATGGTTTGTGCATATATGTGTACCAATTATGATATCTATATTGCTAGTGGCTCCCCCCAAAATAGTCTTAAACCGGCTTCTTTTGTAGCTTTCATTTGACCTATGGACGAAAATGTACGATTTTTTAGGCCGTTGTAAGGATGCAGTAGGGTTTTCATTACACCTTAGGAAATCAGTATGAATTGATGCGACTCTGTACACATATTCGTGTCCCTGATAAATGTTGTTCGTATGGTTGTAGGATACATTCGATTCAAACATACAAGCAGGCATGATGGTCTCAAAAACACCTGGCCCTTCATCGTCCATGGCATTCTTCAACCACAGCAGCTCTACTTCTGTTGTTGCAACATCTCAATTGGAATCAACAGAGTTATTTGAAAACACGACCGAGACCCTGCCTGTAACCGTCGCATTTCGGTCAACTACAGGTAAGCAATGTTTGTTTCAGATTCGAAATGCTGATCAACGCTAACCAGGACCCTACACATGCTGGTTGTCTATTGCACAAAGGCACCTGCCCATGTTTGGAAACTACAAAAAGGCCTCTGACTGGTGCATTGATGCAACGGTAACCATGTTCTGATATCCAAATCCCCTTTAAGGCAATATGAGGTGGCAGACTTCGCCCAAAATACTGCTTTGCGACATTTCAAGTACCCTCAGGCCTTCAGTACATCACTGAGTATGTTTGGTATTGCTGAATTGTGCATATTTAGAATATTGGCACGCAGATAGACGCACACAGATAGACGCACACAGATAGACACAATGATAGACAGATAAGTCGCAGATAAGAGGGTATTCGGTACTTTGTTCCACCACAGACATGGATGGATGTGTGCAGAAGCCCTGTCAGCATGGAACCTGTGTGAACAAGGATACTGGTTACAGCTGCATCTGCTTTCCGGGATGGACTGGACAAAACTGCCAGCAAGGTGACTTGCGTAAACATTCACTCACTCACTCACTCACTCACTCACTCACTCACTCACTCACTCACTCACTCACTCACTCACTCACTCACTCACTCACTCACTCACTCACTCACCACTCACTCACTCACTCACTCACTCAGTAAATCACTCACTCACTCAATCACTCACTCACTCAATCACTCAATCACTCAATCACTCAATCACTCAATCACTCAATCACTCCTCGCAGCGAAAGATTTTGTAACACATGCTATGATGCTACTGTTAGTCAGCTCTAGAATGTATTTTCATGTACATATAGCATTAATTTACCTGGTATTGCTGAATATGTACATTCCTTAATGCTTAATGTATATATTCACTTATTTAATTTTTCCGTTATCCCGCAGATATTAATGAGTGTATGAGGAACCCATGCCAACATGGACGCTGTGTGAACCAAGATGGTGGCTACAAATGTACCTGTGACCCTGGATGGACTGGACAGAACTGTCAGCTAGGTGAGCTCTTTTTGTATACCAGTCCCTTTTTAAATGCAGTGTAACAGGGGTGTGTACCCCACATCTAATGTTATGTGCTGTAGATGCTTGTCAGTTTGTTCCCTTCTATGATCCTGTCCCTGGTACATTCACATTGATCACCCTTCTACTGAGTTTACACTAATTTGGTCACTAGTGCTAAGATTTGCAGAAAAACTTGCCAGCCCTACTAGCTTCACAGTGTTCCTATCCTTGGTGCTAAACGCACATTCACACTTTTTTTTAATTCCTATATAAATACTGATCACCCCCTGCAAACTTTGCACTGGTACCGGTCTTGTACATCGAACTGAACCTACATTTACATTGATTACTTTCAAATGTCTAATTACTGACATTTAGACTGATACCCCCCTACTAACTTCATACAGGCTCTGTTCCTGGTATGGAACTTCCCTTAACACTGATTTTTATTCAAATGACTCACATTCACACTGGTTACTCCCATACCGACATCACACCGGTCCTGTCTCCAGTGCTGAGCATAATACTAACTTACGTTTTGTTTTAACACAGACCTAAATAAGTGTGACTCGAACCCTTGCCAACATGGACGCTGTGTGAACCAAGACAGCCGCTACAAATGTATCTGCAGGCCTGGATGGACTGGACGAAACTGTGAGAAAGGTGAGTTCTTTTTGTATAGCAGTCCATCTTTGAATGTGGTGTAACTGGAGTGTTTTAAGTTAAGTACCCGACATCTAGCGGTACGTGTTGCAGAATTTGTTCCATTTTGTTTCCTTTTTCCTGGTGATGAACGTACATTCAGACACACAACGTATACTTTGGCAACTTGTTGGTATGCCCAGCCAGGGTAAAATCACTTGCATACACATCACTACTGGTAGAACCTTACCTTGATTGAATATGCTGCAACTGTATTGGATCCGTATACAAAGAAAGATAAACTTGTACAAAACCAAGCTGCAAGATTCTGTACAAACAACTATAACAGGGATGCTAGATTTACCAAAACGAAAACAGAACTGTAATGGATGTCACTTGAAGACAGAAGAAAAAAATGTCAAGAGTTTGCATGATGTAAACTGGTGGATGTACCGACTGATAAGTACCTAATAACAGCTCAAAAAGAACAATAAACAGTCATGCCTTCAAATACCAGAGTTACCAACCTAGGATTGATGTATTCAAAAATTCGTACTTTTCCAGAACTATCGTAGAGTGGATTCCACTCAGTGGAATTTGTTATCACCAAGTACAGTAGGGGCATCTTCTTGGATAGTTTTAAGAACTCTTGCAGATAGATGTGAAAAAGTTAGGTGTGTCGGGTTTTCAGTGTAATATAACCAGTTGCTGTCGCGCCGCGTGCCTGCGAAGCTGCTGTGTTACGCCAAGGGTCGGATATACCGGCTATATAGATACAGATACTACCAGTTTTTTCTGGCCCTGTTCGTGGTACAAAAGTACTTTCTCTACACTAGTCGTGTCCTTGTTCTTTACATTGACATTGACAGTCTCCTTCCGATGACTCACATTTACATTGATGATCCCCCTGTGCCTGGTGCGTAAAGCTAAGGGCGCAACCCGCCGCACGTCCTTTTTGTCCCTACGTTTTTGGGAGGTCACATCTGCCACGTTTTTCTGAAAATGTGGGGAAGGAATGGCAAGAGCAGGGAATGACTACGCCTCAACGCACGGTTGCGCAAGGTGCAAATACGTGGTCTGCACGTCACGCCTGGCCGTGAGCGGTTGCGTTCATTGTTCGTTTCGCAAGTGGTAAGTGAGTTGTACGTGCTCACAACGTACGATCTCTGTGCGATTGTCACGTTACCGTATGCAGGCCGTACTTAAACCATAGGCGGTAGGCCAAGGAATTGTTTTCGGGTTGGCCGTGCTGAAATGCTTGGATGGATATTCCGAGTGTAAAAGTACATGTACTCGGGATCACTCGAACGAGTGCCGAACATCGGCGAGTTTCGGGCGAAGGCACCCGAAGGTCGCGCCGAAGGCGACCAGCACGAGAAGGTCGCTGAAGGCGACCAGCGATGAGGGCTAGCTCAGCTCAAAGGATAGCTAAAAGTCCAGCTCTGACGGGGACGTTTATGAGCACAGCGGGTTGCCATTATCTGGTGGCTCGGTCCCTTTGTCAACAACAATTCGCTTGAGACTCAAGTTGAGTGCCAGTTTGTTTGAGTGTGGCACCACTGTGTACTTTATTTCCTCTTTATTGCAATAAAAAAACAATTCCGAGGCCTATTGCCCATGATTCACGTGCTGCGTACGTACGGTTTCCTTACTTGCTGTACGGAGCACGTACGTACAGGCTGTACGTACGGGGCCTGTACGTACGGGGGGGGGGGGCGAATCCGTAGCCCGATAGCAGAGAAAGTTCGTTATGCACGTAGAGTTCTAAGGCGTGTTTGCGTGCTCCCAAATCCGTTGGATTTCGTGCGCTTTCGTACGGAGGCGGTATTCATTTACGGATCCCAAAAGATTGCCCACGTTTTGGCACGTAGACACCGCGCAGTTGAACGTACGGCGGGTTGTTGTGCCCTTAGCTTAACTTACATTCACATGGATTATGTTCCTAGTGACTTCACACTGGTCCTGTCCTTAGAACTGAGCCAACATTTACATTGAATATTCTTCTCATTACTTACATTTACACTGATTATCCCCTGCTAACTTCGCACTGATCCTCTCCCTGGTGATGAATTTATATTTTGTATGATTATCCCCTTATTTCTTCTGTGCTGAACTTACATTGGCATTGATTATCACCATAATAACGTCACACTGTCCCAGGTGCTGAGCACAATAATTTCTGTTTCGTTTTGACATAGACCTGAATGAGTGTATGAGGAGCCCATGCCAATATGGACGCTGTGTGAACCAAGATGGCGGCTACAAATGTACCTGTGACCCTGGATGGACTGGACAGAACTGTCAGCTAGGTGAGTTCTTTTTTGTGCAGCAGGGAAAGTTTCAACCTTCAACTTTACATGTCAACTTTGTATGCCATTAGGTCAAAAAACTTAGACTAATAAAGGAAAGAAATGCAGTGTTGTGGACTTAGCCTTCAAGAATATCCTTAATCTCATCTTACTATCGTTTGTTCCAGCCAAGTCATGCCGTCGTGGGTGGAGTGGATATAAGGGTCACTGCTACAAGTTGATGACAGACAAAAAAAGCTGGAAAAATGCGAAGAAAAAGTGTAAACGGCATGGTGCAAAACTGGCCTCTATCACAAGCCGTGAGGAGGCCAACTTCATCAACAGTATCATCGCTGGTGGTGGGTAATACATAAAACTCATCATTATTATAGACTCCAGGTAGACTCAAAACTTTGTTCCAGCGCAAAATTGGATTATATATTTCTGTGGTGGTCGTCAAAATCTAATTGACCGATCGGCTAGATTGCGTGGCCTTACGGACACGTTGATGATGAGGGGCAGCATAGATAAATGTTTTTCCTGTTCCAATTTAGTCAAATAGGGCTGGCCAAAAAACGCCCCCATTATGAGACCAGTCGTAATATCATTGGCAACCAACAAAGTGGTAGATATTGGTCATAAGTTGGCTAACATTGGAAATAGAGTACCACGCTCGTAACATTAGGTCATATGTGTAAATTGCGTTTTTTTCAGGATTTTCCAGATATCTAATAGATTTCGATTACAGATGAAATGCATTTTAAAATGTCCTGGAATAATATTTTATGATACCCTGCTTTTACCTCTGTGCGTGTAGTGGCATAGGCCAGGTCACAAAATAAACGAATTGGCTAGCGTGATTTACTTTCCTTTGGCAAGAAATTGCAAAACAATGACTAACAATCTTGAAAAAAGATACAAACAAATTGTTGATTGGTTTGTGACAAACGATTTGGCTTATTAATCAACGTTTAAGTGCTATCCATTGCCATTGGTACAACGTGCCTACAAAACATTCATTTAAAAGGCCGAACAAAAGTTACGCATTCAGTCGCATAAGGAACCATTACATGTATGGCTGGTTACTTAAGCTAATAAAGGTAATTTCTTTAATTACAGCTCCTAGTGGATATTGGAAGACTCCTTTAGTCTGGTTTGGACTGCGTCGCGAGGACGGAAAGTTCCGTAAGTTTACTGATGGGTCAAAGGTCATCTACACGAACTGGGAGCCGGGAGAGCCTAACAACAATCGCGGAGTTTTGTCATTTTTTCCGGCACAGAACTGCGTCGGCATGTACTCAAAAGTGAGTGATCGAATAATCTGAGCTGAGCATATTTAAGGTTTGGTAGACTATGGTAATGATAACAATGATAATGATAATGATAAATCTATTGAAAACTCATGCACGAGGGAGGGCTAATTACAAATAAATGAAAACTAGAGTTCGGGGACCTCATACCTCCATGACATATTTATTGCTTTTTTGTGGATGGTATGTATGTTTATGGTCGGTTGTATTTGAGAGTAATGGTTATAAATGTTGTGGGAAAGAAGTGGTGTATTCATTTAATGACACAGAGAATGTCCATCTGATAAGTAATTATTAAAATGTGACACTTAATTGTGTAATGTGCGTTTAAGAGGTCGACGGCATATGGTAGCGTGGTGTTCCTGAGGCGTGATGTTTGGCATTTAAACTGTCTAAGGTTGTCAGCATTATGAGGTTATACTATGTGCCTCAGAGCGGTGTGGTGGGAGGAAGTTGGGAAAGTTAGAAAGAAGAAGGGATTTGGCAAACTTTAGTCCGAGATCTTTACGTCTTACCTGCAGAAGTATGCAATTTATAGAAATTAATAGTTGATTAGCATTTATAATGACGATCTCCTACTATTACAATGTGTTCCACAATAGGACCTTGACAAATGTAAGGTATGTTATATATCGAAGGTGGAACATGTACAGATGTCATTCATGCAAATAAGGGCCTAATTCGCATAATTAATGCAAAGTGTGATAATTACAATGCATCTTAGTTTTTCATACTGTCACATATCTATGATGTTAATATGGTTAAGGGCAGCTTTACTTATTGACCTGAAGGCACATACAGACATAGAATTACAAAATGTAGGTACAGTGAAGTTTTAGTTTGAACTTACTGCTGGCTGGTTATTTTTCAAACCACAGTTGAAGGGCTTGTTTGGATTCAGAGCCCTGATTCACTTTTGCCCAGACTGTCTGTTAGCTGCTGGCTACATGGCCCACGGGTGATTAATTACCTGACCTACATACGTCACCTTGCCCCGGGACATGCCTGTTCCAATATTTCGCAGATATAGGGGTGATTTCTGATATTATTACATCAATTATAATGACAGATACGGCGCCCAAAATCTCATCGATTCGAGCTTTCATCACACCCCACCAACACAACAAGTATGAAACCAATCCATCCAGCCATTCTTGAGTAATCTTCTACACAGACAGAGACACATAACAGAAAATATAACCTCCATTCCATGACATTTCATGGAGGTAATAATAATTTTCAAGAAAAATGAAAGGCATAGATAAATCATAGGCGAAATAAAGGTATTCTAATCCAGTTCAACGTCGGCTATTTGAAGTGTTTGACTTCTTTTCTGCTTACACTGGGAGATACGTGTCTAACAATTTGATACATAGACGAGTTGAATGATCGTTTTCTTGATCGCTTTTATGTGAATCTCGATGCAGAAATTTGGAGATCGACGTTACGTCTCTCAGAATGGTATTGTTGACATTGGAAGGAAATGTAATTGATCTTCCACTGCTTCTCCTTGACAGTATTTCAAATTTCCTTCGTCAACAGGCAATTTTTTGTAGCTGGACGTTTCTACTTCAAATTAATGAGCACTTACTCTCATCTCACATTAAGTTGATCTTGACTCGAAATCTGCATGATTTAGATAATTTTCATACGGATATCAGATTTAACAATTTAGATTTTTAACATTTTGTATCATATTTTACTGTACACCACTTGACGCACCTTTCTGGGTGATTGAGTTGAAAACACTAAATCTAAGATAAAGATTCCAACGACTAGAACAGTATTTTGACATACGTATGCCCTTTATACAATAAAGTTGACAGTCGTATAGCCATGTTGCATGTTGCTTTTTGTATGGATAATGGTTCATGGAAGAAGACTGACAAATGCCATTGCATGTATTGCAGAGATTTTCACCAGGAAAAACGCGACATGTACATGTATAACTTAATTCTAATTCTGTTTTTTCTTTTCCACCAGGATGGAGTTGCCGACTGGTTTCACCCGGATGATGAGGTGAAACGGGGACAGTGGAATGACCATCAGTGCATTCGTTTGCTTCCCTTCATTTGCAAGCGTCCCAAATGACACTAATCCATTCTGTGAGAGAAACAAATACAACCTTGTATCTCCTAACATGGCTCTAGCTACCGAATAAATCACCAAGCGAGCGGAGCATTATGTCACCGTAAACATCTAGGGAATAGCAGTACATTAATGTTATTATCATACAGCCATTTCAAAGTGATATTGTTGACAAGTTGCAATTCATCATTCCTACAAGTGCGCATTCTTGGCTTCTTGGCCGATCATAAATGCACTGCTTTTGCCTTCCTTAACCGATGGGAATGAAGGCGTCTGATTGTTCCATGCAACCATTACCCTGGAAAGCACGTGTTGTTATCTGTTTGTAACAATCAGGAGTTGTTTTAATAGGAGAGCTATTTTTGTCTGATAAACTAGATGGATTACAATAACTCTTTATTCAACACCATTTGTTCTTTCATATGTTCAGTAACAGAATAGTTCTGGTTTGTGACCCAGTTCACTGCACAAGAATATCATTAGTATTTAAAGTTTGAAGACTATAACGTTTTCTTGTACTCTTTGTATTCCTTGCTAGTTTGGAAGGACTCTTGAATATACCTGTGTGACTTTCTACCATTTACGATTTCTAAAACGTTACTAGTATTTGAACGCCTGACTAACAGACATCATGTTGCAATGGATAGATTCTCGTAGGGTCGAGATTTGAATGGAAGAAAACAATATTTCAACGATTGGAATGTAATTTCCAAGATGATAGTTGACAGCTCAGAATGCAGAGTTACGCCCATTTGAACCTAGTTTTCACTGTTACGGTTGTTTTTACGTACCGATTGGAGTGAAATATGACATTGTGTCACAGTCACTTTAAAGTCATGTAATTTTGATCAGATCATTCGAACCACAGGAAAGGCAGGTTGTAACAGGAAGATCTTGTGAAATATTGCATCATGTTTTACTCATCTTACTTCACTTACTTAACATCATTTTAATGCAGAGAAATGTGACATGCAGTGAAAATTGCACCTGTATAATTATATTGTCGTTTACCTTTTCTGATGAAATGTAATGGTAATGACTCACTGTATATCATAGTGAATATCCAATGTATTCAATGAAAGGCCAGATGCATTGATTGATCTTACTGAATGATTTTCCTATGTACATATGACGCGCGCGCGTATATGAATATAACGTTATATGTGTGTGTGTGTGTGTGTGTGTCTGTCTGTTTGTGTGCGCGCGCGTGTGTGTGTTTGAGTGCGTATGTGTGTGTCTACGTGTGTGTGTACCGGTGTGACAGCGATCTCGCCCCCCCCCCCGGGGGGGGCGAGATCACTAGCGTTTTTGCCCCTCCCCCCCAAGAGCAGCTGGTTACTACATATTACAGGTGCGCTACCTGGTACTATACTGCACCTGGGGAGTAACGTATATGGTGTGTTACCTGGTACCTATATGGCACCTTATTACCGTACCGTAAGATGTCATACCTCGAAAGTCGATACTATATTGTTCGGTGCAAACATGACATTAAAATGAAAAAGACAATTTTTGCAGCTGAGGTGGCATAAAAACAGTGCTACTGCGAACGTATAAATCAACACCGTCTATGGTACGGAATACGTCAGCTATATGTTTTCAATTTGTCACAGTGTTTTCTTTCTTGTGCTGGAAACATTTCCAAAGCACTAACAAAAACACACGTACGTAAATAATAGTTTCTTATTATAAACACTAGAAAGGCCGACATTTGCTTGAGAGCAAATGCAGCATATTTCAGCCATCTCCCTCCCAATGCAACAATAGACTATTCCAAAATCACCCATGTGCAAAAATCGAACACTTTTGTTTAAAAGTCACTTCCACTAATGACACTTAATGACACCCAAAAATGAATCTTACAAAATTCCTAGTGCAAGAATGGACTCTTCCAGTACATCCCATGTGAATTTGCACAATAGACCAGTCCAGAAATACTCCCACTGAAAACATGGCCAAGGTTGAACTAAGCAAAAAAGGCATGAAAAGGTAAAATAGACCAGTCCAAAAACACTTCCACTAAAAATGGAATATTGAATCATCACCTTTCTAAAACTAAATTTGAAAACATCCCCATACAAGAATGGACTCTTCTTGCGATGCCCCTATGTAAAGTGGTGCAGTCCAAAAATACATCCGGTAAAATTGGACTTGGACGTAATCACCAAAGTCCCAAAAATGGATTTTAAAAATCCCCCCATGTAAGGATGGACTATTCCAGCACAACCTATGTAAAATTGCAAAGTTGACCAGTCAAAAAAAAAACACACTGAAACACTTTGACATATCAAATCACCAAGTCCATAAACAAATTTAAAAAAAAATGCCCCCCTCCATGCAAGAATGGACTCTTCCAGTACACCCCATGTAAAATAGTCCAGTTCAAAAATACTCCCACTGAGAGACATTATATTATCAACAGTCCAAAGATGAATTAAAAAAATATGTACCCCCTCCGTGCCAGAATGGACTCATCCAGATAACACCGGGCTCACTGATTGGCTGCCAATCCCCTTCGGGATGTTGACTCAGGCTACGTGATTGGTTGCCTCTTTAATCAAGTTACTAGTATATATAGACGTGCACATGCTGTCTTCAGGTGGGAGAGGTCAACGACCTTGAGGTCGTTGACCCTCTGACCAGTGGAGAATTACCAAAAAAAGTCCCCAAATATATCATTTTGAAGTGGTTTATGCCAAAAACTATGCATGGCTCATTTGAATGAATATCTAGAGCACCTATTTACCAAAATGTAGGTCACTTGGTTACAAGACCAGGGAACAGGAGCCAAAAGCGTACGTTTTTGGTCAAACAATGGCCAAAAAAATCCCAAAATTAAGCATTTTGTTGTACCGTATGCCAAAAGTGTTAATGAATTTATGTGCGCATATGTAGACGGCACTCCTATACCAAATTTCAGGTCATTTGGTTGTAAAATGGGGGTATAGGAGCAAAAAATGTCATTTTGGGGGCAAGAAATGGCAAAAAATGCCAAAATTAAGCATTTTTCTGTACCGTATGCCAAAATTGTTTTTGGATTATTGTGGGCATATGATCAAGGCACCTTTGTACCAAATATCAGGTCATTCGGCTGCAATACCAGGGTACAGGGGGGCAAAATGTACATAAAAATTGCAAAAAACATGAGTAAAATCATTTTAAAGGAAGATATGAAAAACTAGAAAGGCCGACATTTGCTTAAGAGCAAATACAGCATATTTCAGCCATACCCCTTCCTACGCAACATTGGACTGTTCCAAATCACCCCTGCGCAAAAATGGAACATCCTCTTAACAGTACATTATCCCCCAAAGTGGACTGGTATTGTGAATTGACTCCAGGTAAAAACAGAGCTTGCTTCTATTTTTCAGAAAATGACAATAATCACACCTTCCATTCAGAAAATTTTCATCATGACTGAAAATTGTTGAATGACTTCATGTAATGTCATTAACAATTTTCAGTACGATAACTAGGTGTAAGTTTAAAAAAGTATAAGCTCCTTGTGATGTGGGTACATTTATTATTGCAATGAACTTTTTTTATTCAAGTAGGGCATACGATTTAATAATTATCAAGCAGGTGCAGGTACTGTAGGAGCGTTTGTTTTCTTCAAGCTGTAAAACTGTTAAACTGTTTTACTTTGTATGCAATCAACCATCGAGCCTATTCTTATTTTAGTTTAACAACTTCCTGCCAGACCCGGAAGATACGATTGAACCTTGTTCGAGGATTTATTTTCGTCTGTCTGGTCAGTCTGTTCATACCCTGGCGCTGAGAGTGTTTTATTGGGCTGAAACTCTGGCAGTTTAAAGTTACTTACAATTTAAATGTTCAAAGTTTATGCCAAACAACAACAGCACTAGGAAATGTGGCCACTATAGACAGGTGGTCACTATAGAGAAAATGCTGATCTATTGACTAGGAACAGCGTTTTTTGCTGGGTATTTTTTTTTGAAACATGTCCGTGGGAATATCAGCGAGGCGGCGACGTAGGGATATCAGACCGTCAACAAAAGTCGCACGGCGGCTAACGGCGCAGCGAAGATACTAGCGCTATAAATAAGCGCTTCAACTAAGGATGGCAACCCGTACAATATTTTTGTATACTGTTGAGCTAAGTAAAGTTTGTTGTTTTTGAAGCTTTGACCCGAAATATTTTAAAGTCAAACTGCTGAAGAGAAGTAAGTGACTGCTACGATTATCGTAGATATGGCCCTAAAAAAACTGATAAAAGAAGCCTTCTCAATAGCCTAAAATGCAAGAGCTTCCGGGGGGCTTCGCCCACCTGGGTCCCCCCCACAGTGGCCCTGCCCCTGGACCCCGCCAGGGACATTCGGCGGCCCCCGGACCCCTGTCCGACGCTTTGAAAAAATCCTGGCGAGAAGTCTGTACGGCCTGAGTCTTGAAGTTAACGTATTGTGTGGTCCCGCTTATGAATATTAATTAGCCTTCGCTTTCCTCTTCGCTGATTGGCTGAACCATTAATTGAATTAACTCTTCCTGCCGGCTAGACGCAGGTGCAGATGTCGGCTCTGTGGGGTGAACGTCCGAAAGGTCACGGCATGGAGAACGAAAGAAAACCAATTTCCCCTAAAAAAAGTGCTGTAATTAAGCCTTTTACAGTACTTTATGCCAAAAATTTTACTTGGATCATTTTACCAACTATATTATGCCTATCTATACCAAATGTTACTCATACCAGGGTACAGGGGTGCAAAATATACCGTTATAAGACCGTCAACAACAGTCGCACGGAGCTAACAGCGCAGCGAAAATACCATCGCTAGCGTTTCAACTTCGGATAACAAGTTATAAGTACTGTTGAACTCAGTAACGTTAAAGTTTGTTTTTAGTTGCCTTTGACGGTTTGACCTGAAACAGTGTTACGCTAAACTCCTGAAGAGAAGTTAAGTGACTGCTGCGATTATCATAGATATGCCCCTAAGAACTGATACAATATAAAGCCTTCTGAATAGTCTAAAATGCGAGAGCCTTAGGCGGGCTTTGCTCCCCCTGGCGGGAACACTGCTATATACGGGATCATGAGGCCCCGCTTATGAATATTAATTAGCCTTTGGCCTCCTCTTCGCTGATTGGCTAGGTCTTTGATTCAATTAACTCTCCGGCTGACGCGCACAGGTGTGGCTCTGTGCGGGGTCACGGAAGGTCACGTCAGGAGGCCAAAAGAAAACAAATTTCCCCTCAGAAAAGTGCCAAAATTAATCATTTTAAAGTTGTTTATGTCAAAAATTTTACTTGAATCTTGTTACCAAGTATCTAATGCCTATCTATACCAAATTTCAGGTCATTTAATTGTAATACCAGGGTACAGGAGCCAAAAGTGTCCTTTTTTGGTCAAAAATTGGCCAAAAATCGCAAAAATAAGCATTTTGTTGCACTGTACACCAAAAGTGTTATTGAATTTATATGAAGGGATTATCAAGGCACATCTGTGTCAAATTTCAGCTCATTCGGTTGCAATACCAAGGTACAGGAGCCAAAAGTGTCCTTTTTTGGTAAAAAAATTGGTCAAAAAATCGCAAAAATAAGCATTTTGTTGTACTGTACACCAAAAGTGTTCTTAAATTTATATGGGGGCATTATCAAGGCACATCTCTGTCAAATTTCAGCTCATTTGGTTGTAATACCAGGGTACAGGGGCCAAAAGTGTCCTTTTTTGGTCAAAAATTGGTGAAAAAATCGCAAAAATAAGCATTTTGTTGTACTGTACACCAAAACTGATATTGAATCTATATGGGGGACTTATCAAGGCACATCTGTGCCAAATTTCAGCTCATTCGGTTATAATACCAGGGTACAGGGGGCCCAAATATACAGTTTTGGTCTTAAGATGACCAAAAAACCTTAATAAAATCATTTAAGAGACAGATATGGAAAAAATGAAAAAAAACTCCCGAGGGTATTGGCCCACTCTACCCTTGTGCCAAATTTCAAGTCATTCGGTTGAGGAACAACGGAGATACCGTGTTCTGAAGATTTGACAGGAGAAAGAAAGAAAGAAACATTACGAATACAATATATTTCACCATACCTATGGTATGGCTGAAATATAATTACGAATACAATATATTTCACCATACCTATGGTATGGCTGAAATATAAAAATGAGAAAAAAGCACATGGGTATTGACCCACTCTACCCTTGTGCCAAATTGCAAGTAATTCGGTCCAGGAACGACGGAGTTGAATCAATTTGAAGATTTGACAGGAGAAAGAAGAAAGAAGAAACATTACGAAAATTCAATACAATATATTTCACCATACCTATGGTATGGCTGAAATATAACTATCTACGCGCAAGTTGATATAGCTGTTGCTAAATGCCACACAAACACTGGTAAAGTACCAGTCTTGAGAAACACGGGTAAATGCATCAGTCCCTAAATACTAGAAAACACAGTCATGTTGGAGGTGAAGATATCCCTTGGCCAGGTGCATATACCAAAATGTGCGTTATTCTAATTAATACCTAATATTTGCATAATTAATAAAGACATTACATAGTTCTTTTGTGGTCACTTCATGGTAGAGACTTCATATTGGAGATATATAGGTTGCTTGAGGACAGGTGAATACAATGAAATACATCTTATGTCAAGACTCAGGTATATGCAATAGTGGGAATACAAGGGACCCAACCCTCCTTGTCTGAAACAAGTTCAACTATCTTATTACCATGTAATTACGTTAATATTGATACTATGAATGGAGTTATGTATCAAACGCATGTACTTATATCATTCTGAAATTGAATTTTGTGATTTATACCAATCAACTTCTAAAATGTCATGTAAAACCCGTTTTTTTTGGGGGGGGCGAAATCGCTAAAGGGGGGCGAGGTAGGGGGGCGAGATCACTAGCCGGGGAGGGCGAGGTCGCTAGTGATTTCGCCCCGGGGGGGGGGCGAGATCACGGGGGGGGGGGGGG